>NW_028258142.1:51414642-51715357 GCF_053883595.1 Heterocephalus glaber | reverse complement strand
TGTGTCCTCTCTAGATTTATTAATCCTCTCTTGCACCATGAGCAAAATCTTTGCAGTTATCTGAGTAATTATTTCTGATTTCATTTTTCCCAGATCCTCTTTTATTGCCAGTTCAGAGAGTCCAGGTAGTTGAGTATCAGATTGTTCCATCTCGTTTCCCTTTGGGGTTACTGTACGTGATCCAGAAGTCTGTTTTTGAGGCTTGTTTATGTGTCTTCTCATTTCTATGGGTGTGGGGGGATGCTTCTGGCATCCGCACAGCTCAGCTTCTCTGCCCTAGGAGCTTGGGATGGTGGCAGGGGAGCTCCTTTCTGACTTCTGGGCTAGAATCCTGTTATTAACTGGTGACTTGATATCTGTTATTGATAATCTTGGATTCCTGACATCTAACAAAATGCAATACATACCCAGCACCTTATATTCTAATGTTTGTTTCTATTCAAGCTTGAGACATAGAAATTAATTTTTCCTTTGTCTCACTTGTGTATTTAATCTACTTCTATTGTGTCTTCTGTCACTCTGACAGACATAAATTGTCTTTTACCTTTACTTTTCTAATGATCTCTAAACTCACACGCTTTCATCTTATCTCTCCCTGATCTCGTAAACTTTGTACTCTGCTATATGAATTGTCCTTAAGTATTACAGATTTGACTATGGCCTTCTTTACCATCAAATTTCAATTACTCACCATAAGGAAAGTTGAAACTCTTCAATTTGATAACCAAGTTTCTTTATCAATCTCTCCTGATACCCATACCTCCTTGGGGTTGGTATAAATAAATTAGTTGTCATGAATGAAGAAGATATTCTTGTGGCTTTGAATTAAGCAATAATAATATCATCTATAAAGAGCTTACTATGTGCCAGGGACTATTCTAAGAGCTTTCTTACAGTCCTGTATACAGTCAAAGTTATTCTCTCAGATATGTAGGTAAGTAGCAAAGCTTACCAAAATTCATCCTTTTGGGGAATGCTAGAGTCTACTATGTAATTTTGTCTCCAAGAAGAAAAGTGTAGATAACCAAGTAGAAAATCTCCATTGATATCAAGCTTGTCTAACACCACAAGGCACAGTACAAATTACTTTTCCTTATTTGTTTTTTTCATACAACTTTACTCTCTGAAAGTGGGAGTTGGAGAGAGCAACCTATAATATGAAGAGGCACAATTAAAAAAAAGAGTCATTTGAATTGTTTTGATAGCTGGATATTTGAAACCAAAATAATATTACATAGATGACACTCAAGATTTTCTGAGGAGAAAATAAAATTAATTGAAATACATTGTTCAGAAAAATAAAATGGTCTTGGTGTGAAGTTGGCATTAAATAGGTAGAGAAAGGAAGAAGTAAGTTATTATAAAGTCCAAGGGAAAATAATAGTAGCATCACAATTAATGTTAATTTATACATAATTATGATATTATCTTCCTGTGAAATGAATACATCTTGATCCCATGAGCTCTTTTCCAGCTTCTGGCAGGAAACTATTATTCTAGAGTTATGCATTATAGTCTCAAAACCAGATATCACTCATTTCATTCCATCTACATAAAATGTTTTATTATCTTTCTTTAGTATTGACATGTTAAAAAAGCAAACCAGAGATATGAAATAACAGCATGACTAGGTCACCATGCTGTGGGTTCACTAAAATTTTTAGTTTGATATAAATAAGTACGTGTAATATGTGTTGATTTGAAGTGTATTATGTTCATAGATCTCTAATCCATATGAATATAAATTAATCTTGATTACCTTAAGTTTGAATTCCTGCATTTTAGATGAATGAATTTCATTATTTCAGTGGGTGAAGGCTTTGCTGTGACATGGTGTTTTTTGTTTTTTCTTTCTAATTACTTCTGTATTCATTTTCTTTGAGTTACAGGAAAAGTGATTTCAGAATGGTGTTTGGCATGATACTTTTGGCAGTGAGGTGAGAGATAGGGGTTGAGGATCTATTGTTCTGGGACAATTGTTTCCATAGTGAAAAGAAGAAGATGTGAGGAAAACACTATTTCAGTATCTACAGATATCTCAGTAACACAATCATTTCAGTTGGTCTATTAGCTTGCATGTCATGTTGAGGTCAGCTTTTTTAATGTTCTGTATTGTTAGGAATTTTCGGGGATATGCTTGGATATTTGACGACAGGCAGAACATTTCCAGTACTGAAAACGAACCTCAGACAAGACAAACATTAAGTCTGATTTATGTTGCTACTGCCCTTTCAAGGATCTCTTCCACTTCTTTCTTTTCCTTTATTTCACAGGTCACCATCCTGACCTCTTATATTGTCTTGCTCCCAACTCTGTTCAGGACCCTTGACAAATGTAGTAATTATCCACTTTGTGAACATTTGCTTTGAGTTGGGTCTTCTGGTAAGCCCTTTATAGGCATCATTTGATTTAATCCTTACAACAATCCAGAGGGAATGATATTATTATCCCTAAGGAAACTGGAGTTCAGCAAGGCCACATTCCTTTTTCAAAGTCACACCATCTTCAGGTAGCAAAGCTGGTATAAAAATCTTTCTAGCCTGACCCAAACTCTAGGGTACATTTAAAAGTCAACTAGGACTTTTAGTCATAGATAAAGTTGTCCAGAAATCATGACAGAACAGGGTTGTAAGAAAGAAAAATAGACTTAGTTTATAGTTTGTGATTTTTACTGAGAGTCAAATTTCGCTGAATAGGACTATCCTGGAGAAAATGGAGAATCTAGCAAAATTTATCCTCAGTTGCTATACTGTCTTTTATTGACATCTATTTATGTTTCTGAGACAGCCAGTTGACCATATGCTGACCTGGGTCTCTCATGTCATAAAGGACAGTGTTCAATAAACTCTTTTTTCCTAAAGTGTAATGTAAGGCTTTCTATTTTTGCCCTTTTAAAAGCAGACATTAAATCATCATAGGTGTTAACTTGAATAACTTAATCTCAGAGTGAGATTTGTGTATTCTCTTATTTTGACAGATGGTGAAAGATGCATTGTGGGCCAGGGCTGTGTCCCTGGCTTTACAAGTCACCCTTCAACATGATCGGTACTGGGGCTGAGGCTGCTTGTCACTCTCTTACCTATGACACAATTCTTGGTCAATTCTGTTTTGCTGGTGGTTCACCAGAATCATTATGATCTAATGCATACATTCAAGTTTCACAGGGGCCACAGAAATATTTAACAGGGTAGCATTTAAATTAATGAAAAATCACTGAATTCCCTATTCTTTAGGAAATGCCAAGCTAATGAAGGTTTGTTTTAAAAATGTAAGTGTCCAAACAAGTTTGGCATCAATTTGTTTGGAATTTATTGCCTATGGTGACTTGAGATTTGTAGATGGAATAATTCTTAAAACAAAAATACTACAGTGGACCCTTGACTTATGAACTCAATTCATTCGTGAGGATTGGTTGCAATTCAAGTTGGTCAATGAAGGCTCAGGTTCCTCTACACAGCCTTCAAAGACACTCCTGAACACAGGCAGATCTCAGTAGTCCTTAGAGAGACACTGGACCAGGTTTTCTCAATGAACCCCACACAGGAAAGGATGCTGTAATGTTCCTTTCTGAACTCTTTAAGGGTTAAATCTGTATGTGAGACCATCTGGAAGTACAGGCAGCATTTGGGTTATAACTCAAGACTTTGGTCATCAGTTAAAACTGAAATTCTGGTTGTAACCCAAGTTGTTCGTATGTCAGGCCAGTCATAACTTGAGGGTCCACTGTATTTTCCTTGTATGTCTGTGTTTAACTATATATGTTCCACTGTATGTGTTTTTATTGTTGATATCATAAGAAATTGACAATGAGAATTTACTCAGAAGCAAGCAGCTTATGTTTCAATTAAGTATCAGTGAAATGAATGATGTGAGCCAGATTTTATGCCTTGCTAGGGGGAGAGATTAATATGGCTTCAACTTTGTCATGGTGATAATCTAGTTGCATCTATATTTACAAGTAGGAAAGGGAAAAGAAAAGAAATCACTAATTTATCTTTCAAAGATATGGCAGTTGTATTTTGTGCCAATGAGGGGAAATGAATGACCACTTGATTAAAAGAGCTTTTGATCCCTCAGAATAAGTTTTGAAAGAGACAATGAACTTGTGGTTCTCCCACCTCAACCAAGCAAGTAGCTGAGATCACAGGTGTGCACCAGCATGCCTGGTGACAGTGATTCTTTTTAAGACCAGAGGACTGGAGCCCATTGCACCCAAGTCTGCCTTTGCCAGTGGTAAGGAGTGAGGGAGTAAAGTTGGTTTTTCCACAGCATGAACCAGAGACACACTGCTGACTCTCATCTGCCTCAAGTGACCCATAGTCTAGAGGTTCCATTGTTCCAAGTTCCCTTCACTCTAGCCACTTCCGAGACCTGTCAATCAGGGTATCATTTATGAAAGAAATGTTATAGCACTCAGCCATATATATTGAGATTATACTTTATGTTAGATCAGGTCTAAATATTATAAACATCTTTAGATATCTTCAAAGATGTTAATTTCTTTCTCTTTTGCAGGTGAGGAAGATTTAAAAAGTAAGAGCCTCCCTTCTGATAGATACTATTATTCTTATTGTGAGGTTTCCTTTATGGCTTTATACCTAGATCCAAATGAGTAAAAATGAGTAAACATATCGATATATATTGCACATTAGCCACACATTCACCTCTCTTGTGGATTCTGAATTTGTTGAATTGATTAAGTGCAGTGATTTCTCGTCTATTTTTATTTCTCTCTGAAAGTAAAATAGCAACTTCTGCATTGTACATGTTTGTCTATTTAGAATGTATACATTTTTCTCTTCTGATTTCTTCTGCATTAAAGGAACAATATCAATATAGAAGGGCCACAGTTTGCATGGGCACTAAGCCACCCATGAGTGTCAGAAGGGATGTTTGCCTCTCTGTCCTGTAGCTGAGGAGCTCATACATAGGCCTGTACCATAATCCCTCAAGTCTTCTGCTCCAGTGATTCTGTCCCTGTAAGCTTAGAGCAAGAAGGCAGAGAAGGCATGAAAACAAGGTTCAGCCTGGCTCTGAAATATAGACAGAGGTCCCAAGGCCTGACTATGCTCTTGCCCTTTATCCCTGATCATTAAACAGAAGCCCCTTTCCTTGCCAGAGGAAGTGAAGCCAGTCTGGAGAAACCATGACAGCTCTCCTCTGTCATTCTCATTTCTAGGGACTGAAAAGCAAGAGCATTTCCTTCTGTGGAAATATGATGAGTATAAAGGAGTTTCTCCCACAAAGGAAAGAACATTCAATTCACAAGCAAACTTTGAGCATAAACATAAATCTGCTACTTACTAGCAGTTTTTCTTTGCAAAATTATTTACATTTTAGGCTTTGGTATGATCACAAGGAAAATAAAAATTTAATTCCTCACTCACAGAATTTGTCCTAGCAAGTAGTAGAAAAGCATTCATACAATGAAAATATGAAATAAATGACAGAAAATATTGTATTTATGATCCATAAAAACAATTCATTTGTGCCTCAGTTTCTACTCCATAAAATAGGCATAATACACGTAATTCATAGAACTGTAGGAAAATTATCTAAGATAGCATATCTGATATGAAAATGCCTGACACTCAATAAAAGTTGCTTTTAGTAAAAAAAAAAAAGGACAATTTCAAGTCTGTTTTCTATGACCCCAGTGCTCCTCTTGGTGTTCTGTTCTTCTTTTCCTCAGCCTGCAATGTGGAATGTGCTGTTCTTCCCACATTTGCCCTGGCTCCAAGATGTTTTTCACCATTTCTACCACCAGGACACTCTTCAGAGGGAGCCTATATATTTTCCAGTAGCCTCCATATAGCTTCTTTATATATATGTGCTGCTGAGTGACATCCAATGGAAAGGAAGGCTCACAAAAACATTACAATGTGTTGAATCAATTCAGGACACTGATGTAGCCACAATAGCACAACTAAAGAAACGTAATATACAGTATAGCACATGTGATGTATAGCAGACTTTTATAACATTTTATGTATGACAAACTGTATTGCTTATTTTTTGAATGTTTCCCAAAGATCCATGTGTTAAACACTCAACTGTCATTTTGTGGGACTGCTGGTAGGTGGTACAACCTTTTGCAAGTGGGCCTTGCACAAGGAAGTTAGGTTATTGTGGCTGTGCCCCTGAAGGGCACTGTGGGACCCCAGATCCTTCCTGGCTCTCTTTTTGCCTGCCAGATGCTATGTGACAGCAGATCTCCTCCAACATGCTCTCTCGCTATAATGTACTGTACCGCCACAGGTCCAAAGCAAATAGGGGCAAATTACCATGGACTGACACCTCTGAAACTGTGAACTACAACAAACCTTTTCCCTCGTTAAGTTTATTATGTCAGGTATTTTGTCACAATAATGAAAAGCCGACTACCATATGACTATAATATGAAATTAAGTGTATGGTTATTTCCCATCATAGTTCCTTGGTTATAAACATTAAATTTCTCTTCATTTATGAAAAAAATTCTGTGATCAGAAAATATGCACAAGAAACTAAGCATGGAGCCTAGAGGAAGGGGTTTCGGGGCCACTATTCCACCACTCCCAGCCCAGAGGTAGGGGTTTCCAGGCCACTGCTCCACTGCTCCTAGCACAGAGGAGGTGAGCCACAAGGGCACCACCAGACCCCTCCTCCCATGGAAATGAGAAGACACGTAAACAAGTCTCAGAACCAAACTTCCAGATCACCTACAGCAACCCCAAAGGGAAATGAGATGAAACACTCTGATACTCAACCACCTGGATTTCCTGAACTGGCAAAAAAAGAGGATCTGGAAAAAATGAAATCAGAAATAATTTCTCATGTAACAACAGAGATTGTCCCCGTAGTGCAAGACATGATTAATAAATCTAGAGAGGACACAGATAAAAAAAAATAGAGAAGCTGAGGAGCATGATGGAATCCCAACATAGGAAATAAATGACATTCATAAAACAAATACAAACAGATTTCCAGGAGATTAAAAACTCCATTGAAAGTCTACACAGCAGAATGAGCAAATGTGAGGACAGAATTTCAGATATAGAAGATAAGATTGCAATTAGTGACCAGGAAACGAAAAATTGCTTCAAAATTGTGAGGGACCATGACAAATCAATCCAGCAACTTCTAGATGATGCAAAGAAGAATAACGTAAGACTGATTGGAGTCAATGAAGAAACAGGAGAGAGTACAGATGACATAAAAAACTGTTCACAGAAGTAATGGCAGAAAACTTCCCAAGCAGGGGAAAAGAACTTGACATACAGATAAGTGAGGCATATAGGACTCCAGCTAGCCTTGATCAGAAAAAAATCCTCACATAGGCACAAAGTAGTTAAGACTCCTGAAACCCAACAGAAGAACAAACTTCTACAAACACTTAGAGAAAAGAAACAAATCACATGCAAAGGAAAGCCCATCAGAATCACAGCAGACTTCTCAATGCAAACCCTCAAGGCAAGAAGAGCTTGGAGTGACATATTTCTAGCCCTAAAGGAAAACAGCCTCCAACCCAGATCGATGTACCCTGCAAACTCTTTCAAAATTGATGGAGAAATAAGATACTTTCATGACAAAGAGGACCTTAGGAACTTCATGAATATGAAACCAGCAGTCCAAACCATTTTGGAAAATATCCTAGGAAAAGACAATGAGGATCACAACCCCAAGAGGCACAGCAGAATGAATAGATCAGGTGTGACAATAAATTAAACATAAAGGGAGAGAACCCAACAACAAAAAAAGTCATGACAATGATAAGTCAGTATGTATCAGTTATTACCATCAATGTTAATGGTCTCAATTCACCAATCAAAAGAAATAGACTGGAAGAATGGGTCAAGAAGCAAAATCCAACAATATGCTGCATACAATAAACACAATTCAAAAAGAAACTCATACTTTGAAAGTTAAAGGGTGGAAAACAATAGTCCATGTGATGGGAACATGAAAAAAGGCAGGAGTAGCTATCCCCTTTGCAGATCAAGTAGATTTCAAACAAATACTGATTAAGAGAGATGAAGAAGGACACTACATCATTGTAAAGGGAACAATACAAGAGGAAGAGATGACAATCATAAATATCTATGCACCAAACACTAGTGTGCCCAACTATATAAAACAAATGCTAACAGATATGAAAAGTCATATATGCACTAATACAAAAGTAGTGGGGGATCTCAATACCCCACCTTCACAAACAGATCAACAAGACAAAAAGTAGGTAATGAAATACTAGAACTCAATCGAACTCTTGAACAAATGAGCTTAACAGATGTTTACAGTGTGTTCCACCTCACAAAGTCAGAATACACATTCTTTTCAGCTGCACACAGGTCATTCTCCAAAGTAGAACACATACTCATTGATAGAACTTGTTTAAGTAACTGCAAAAGAATTGAAGTTATCCCCTGTATATTATCAGACCATAGTGCAATGAAATTGGAGATCAATAGGAAAAGAAACTGCAAAAATTTCATAAACACATGGAAATTGAACAACACACTTCTGAATAACCAGTGGGTCACAGAGGAAATTAAAGAAGAAATCAGACATTTGCTTCAATTAAATGATAACAATAATACAACATATGGGAATCTATGGAACACAATGAAAGCAGTCTTATGAGGGAAATTCATAGAAGTGAATACACATATTAGGAAAACAGAGCAAGCCCAATTAAACAACCTGATACTGAATCTCAAGCTTCTAGAAAAATAAGATCATAACAAACCCAAAGCTCATACAAGGGAGGAAATTATAAAGATCAGAGCAGAAATCATTTCAATGCAGACTAAGAGAACAATACAAAAAAAAAATCAATGAAGCCAAGAGGTGGTTCTTTGAAAGAATAAACAAAATTGACAAATCTTTAGCCAACCTTGTCAGAAAAAGGAAAGAAAAGGCCCAAATCCATGCAATTAGGAATGAAAAGGGTGAAATGACAACAGACCCAGCAGAAATCCAGAGGATCATCAATACCTACTTCCAGAACCAATATGCCAATAAGATGGAAAACACAGAAGAAATGGACAGATTCCTAGATATGTATGAATTAGCAAATTGCATGTAGAAGACCTAAAAATTCTAAATGATCCAATATCAATCAAAGAAGTTGAAAACATAATTTAAAACATACCAACAAAGAAAATCCCAGGAATTGATGGCTCCACTGCTGAATTCTACTACTGCCACTACTGTTTAAACTCTTCAATCAAATTGAAAAGGAAGCAATACTCCCAAATTCATTCCTGGAAGCAAGCATCACCTTGATCCCCAAAGCAGAGAAAGACCTAACCAAAAAAGAGAACTATAGGCCAATCTCACTGATGAACATAGATGCAAAAATCCTTAATAAGATACTGGCAAATAGAATGCAGAAGATCATCAAGAAGATCATACACCCTGACCAAGTGGGATTCATCCCAGGGATGCAGGGATGGTTCAGCATATGCAAATCAATCAATGTAATACACTATATCCATAGAGCCAAGGACAAAAACCATATGATTATCTCCACAGATGCAGAAAGAGCATTTGACAAAATCCAACATGCATTTATGATTAAAAAAAAAACCTACAAAAAATTGGAATAGATGGTCTATACCTCAATCTGATAAAAGCCATCTATGAAAAATCAACAGCCAATTTGATACTAAATGGTCAAAAACTGAAATCCTTCACACTAAAATCAGGAACATGACAAGGATGTCCACTATCACCACTCCTGTGCAATATAGTTTTGGAAACATTAGCCACAGCAATTAGACAAAAGAAAGAAATAAAATAAATAAAGATAGGAAATGAAGAAGTCAAATTGTCATTATTTGCAGATGACATGATACTCTATATAGAAGACCCCAGGAATGCCATCAAAAGTCTTCTAGGAATAATAATCAAATTGAGTCGAGTAGCTGGATGCAAAATCAACATACAAAAATCAATAGCTTTCCTCTACATGAACAACAGTCTTACTGAGACAGAAATAGGGCAAACAATTCCTTTCACAATAGCATCCAAAAAACTGAAATACCTAGGAATCAACCTAATAAAAGAAATCAAAGACCTCTTCTCTGAAAACTATAGCACTCTGGAAAGAGACATTGAAGATGATATCAGAAAATGGAAAGACATCCCCTGCTCCTGGGTAGGAAGGATCAACATCGTGAAAATGGCCATACTTCCAAAACTGCTATATAGATTCAGTGCAATCCCAATTGAAATCCCAGCAGCCTACTTCACAGACCTGGAGAAAACAATCCAAAAATTCATTTGGAACAAGAAGAGACCTAGAATACCAAAAGGAATAGTAGGCAATAAAGTCAAGGTAGGCAGTATCACAATCCCCAAATTGAAACTATACTGCAAAGCTACTGTGATAAAAACAGCATGGTACAGGCAAAGAAACACACCTGAGGACCAGTGGAACAGATTAGAAGATTCAGAAACAACTCCAGACACACTCAGCCACTTCATCTTCAACAAAGGAGCCAAACATCCTCACTGGAGGAAAGATAGCCTCTTTAATAAATGGTGCTGGAAAAATTGAGTTTCAACTTGTCAAAGATTAAAACTAGACCTATATCTCTCACCATGCACTAAACTAAAATCAAAATGGATTAAAGATCTAAATATTAAAAGAGAAACACTGAACCAGCTGGAACAGAGGTGAGGTAGAACTCTTGCAAACATTGGTGTATGAAAAGATTTTATGAACAAAAGCTCAGTTGCCCGTGAACTAGCACAAACAATCAAAAAGTGGGATATCTTCTTATTAAAAAGCTTCTGCACAGCAAGAGAAACCACCAGCAGTGTGAAGAGACAATTCAAAATGTGGGTAAAAATCTTCACTTGCTTTTCCTCAGACAAAGGTCTACTATCTCAAATCTATAAATAACTTTAAAAAATCAGACCTCCCACATTTAAAGACCCAATCTGAAAATGGGCATCTGAAATGAACAGACATTTCTGAAAGGAGTAGAAATAGCAAATAAACATATGAAAAAATGTTCAACATCATTGGTCATTCGAGAGATGCAAATGAAAACAACGCTAAGGACCCACCTCACTCCAGAAAGAATGGCTGCTATCATGATATCAACCAATAACAAATGCAGTGGGGAAAGAGGAACACTGCTCCACTGTTGGTGGGAGTGTAGACTGGTGCAAGCACTGTGGAAATCAGTATGGAGATACCTCAAAGAACTAGGACTGGAAGTCCCATTTGACCCAGCTATTCCCCTGCTGGGTATCTTCCCCAAAGAATTAAAAGAATCATACCACAGTGATATGTGCACCCATGTTCATAGCAGCACAATTTGTAATAGCTAAAACTTGGAAGCAGCCCAATTACCCATCAATTGGAGACTGAATAAATAAAATGTTTTTTAATAGAATGAAGTACTACTCAGCTATAAAAGATGTGAATTTAGAGACATTTATAGCTAAATGGATGCATATTGAGGTGATACTCTTAAGTGAAATAAACAGGACACACATGTGTAAATACCAAATAGTTTCTCTAGTGTGAGAAACTGAAAGTGTAAATAAGGACTAAAAGGTATAATAGATAATGTGAAATAGGAAGAAAAGGGGCAAAGGGGAATTGGAAGTGGGAGGGGTAAAGGAAAGGAAAGAAGGGAATGGAATTAATATGAGAAAATGGAAAAATGGAAACAAAATCTTTGTAAATAGGGAGGGATGGAGGGGTTGAAGGGAGGGGAAGGAGTGGGGAAAAAAAAATAAGAACCAAGAGAGATTATGTAAAGGTGCAAATTTCCAATGATGAATGCCATTATATTGTATACTTGAAATGTACCAGTAAAATAATATATAAAAAAAAGAAACTAGGCATGGTAGCACACAGATATAATCCTAGCCTACTGGGCAGCTGAGGCAGGAGGTCCAAAATTCTAGCTGAGCCTGGCTAAATTAGCAATTTAATGCCACCTTTTCTTAAAATAAAAATTGCAAAAAGGACTAGAGATGTAGCTCACTGTGAAGGCTACAGGTCAATTTCTAGTACTGTAGGGAATAAAAAAGAAAAAATAAAGAAAATTTGTAGAAGAAACTGGAGGCCATTTAAATAACAAATATATTGTAATAGCCATATAGAATTATTTAAAAAACTCAAAGTTCTAAAAATATGTAGAGGAGATTTTATAAATTCTAAAAAGATAATTTGCACTTTCTCTGAAATCCTATACTCTGTGCCAACATCTATGTCACTTGCATGTAAAGCAAGCCCTACTGGCACTGGGCTACTGAAGACGTTATCTCCAAGGTAATTACTTACGCTTATAGATTACTCCTATAGGGCCCTGAAGTCATTTTCTGTCTTGGGCAGAGCAGAGAAATTCCTGGGGTGAGGCATGAGAAACTATCAATTAGGGCAGCTGAACTCCCTTCCTTTTTATGAAAGGAAGAGTGAAGTTGACAAAACTGGAAAAAGACAGATGTAGACAGCTGGATATGGTACCAGAGCCATTTGATTTGAAATCTTTAGAGCAAGGCTATTTGTATTGTGTCTTCCTAAATCTCATTTATCTGTGTTTCAGCAAATGTGAAGACTAAAATTCTAGCAGGTGAACTGGCATTTCTGTTTGTCATCAAAATTTGGAGCTATATGTTCAATCAGAAAAAGAGTGTTTTGGAAAATGCTTGAAATGTTTTCACAGTGCATTCAGGGTAAAGCTCCAAACACATTATTTCCGCACTTGTGTCCATTTTTAGTGAAATGAGGAAAAGCTGAAATGAAATGTGTAAACTGTCTTCCATTGTCCAAATAAATCCTTGCCTTGGAGCACTTTTTTAATGTGAGAGTTTGCTAGTCCAGCTCTTAAGTAGAAGGGAGAGCTTACATTCTATCAGGCCAGGGGACTAGATTTTACATTGTAAATACTTAATTCATTGTCAAGAAATAAAGTTAACAGAAAAGATAATAGAATGCAAGCATGTTGGCAATTCTAAAATAGAAATAATATTAACAAACAGCTATTGCATATTGATTATGTGCTTGGGACTGTTCCAAACATCTGACAATGCATTAAGTCATTTTAATCTTATAACAAACTGATAAAACTCTGCACCATGGGTAGGTGTGTCTCACTTCTTAGAGGTTATCCTTTGAGGAAGATGACTATCTTAGCTCAAGGTGAGAGGATTTCAGAGACTGCTGGACTTGAACTCGGATGCCCATTCTGCAATAATTCTCCCCACTCTGTTATGACATAAGAAAGAGAAACCTAGGAGAAGCCATGGATTTACCCACTGATTTTTAATCCATAATGAGCAGAAGGGAACCACACAAGGGCTATAAAGCACCTTTCTGTACTCTCCCGAGCAGGTTTTAGTAAAACACAGTTTCTTTCATTCTTGGCTGGGCTTGCCTTTTGCTAAGTCTGAATTCACTGGAGAAGACAAATGTCTCTTCAGGCTTTCCTCATTGCCTTTCCTTCCATGCTTGGAAAAACATGAAATGATTGGAAGCAGCTTCTGCTCTTAGGGAATTCTGTATTTTTGTCCTTCAAACTTGAGGTCTGCAAGGTTAGTCTGCTTGTCACCAAACTGGACCAAAGGTTAAAAAAGAAAAAAAGCTTTCACGTATTGATAAATGCTCTAACCCAGTCTCTGGAGCAGAATATAATTAAAACATGACCAATAGCTTAATTCTTTTCTGTTTATCTATTTACTTTGCACAGCTATACTTTCAAAATTTAATGGTAGCATTGTTGCCTTTCTATCAGGGACCAACAGAAATGCCTAAGTCCAGGAGTGAGCTCCCTCTGGCTGACTTCACCTGTCTATTCCAGCCACTCATTCTTATTCCAATCAGTAGAGGATATTTGATGACTAACTGTACAATTTGTGATGATATTAAAGCCACTGTGATTCAGTATTACTTGCCATTAGCGACTTTGATAGGTAATACTACCTCAAACTTGGCATTGTCACAGTGGAATTCTTCATCATAACCATCCTCCCCCCTCTTCAAAGGCACATCAAACCAGCTGACCTTTTGCCTCTTCATCTCAGGAATTGTCCAAGGAGATACCTGGATTTCTCACTTTTCTTCAGTTCCTAGTGAGGTTAGCACTGAGTCATACCATAAATGATACATTTTATTGAAGACATTTAAAGGTAAAGGTTTTTAAAAAAATCTTCTGATTTGTCACCATTTCACTGAGAAGCCACCATGGTCCTAGTATTATTCCACTTTGAGATAACGGTCCCCTGCATTCTTCTATGATACACTGAGCCAAGCATGAGAACAGCATCATTTGTAAGAAATAAAAGTCAGAGTCTGGGCACCAAACAATATAAGTTTAGATGCAAGTGGATCAAGAAGTGTTCTAAGTGCCCCTGTGCCTACCAGTTCAGCTTTGCTGAATGTGGATTGCTGGAGACGGGAAGTCCCTTCCAATAAGAAGGTGCATATCAGCATCGCTATTCCAATTACTAAAGATAGCCCTCAATTCCAGGGGAGGTCAGAGCTAAGAAAACCTGAGTGTCAGTAGTAATTGGCCACAAAATCTTAATTATTTCCTCTTGTAGGGGACTTACCCCCACATTAAATCCTTCTGGTTCTGCTTTAAAAAGACTTCAATTTGTTTGGATATCATCTGCTGACATTCTTGCTGAAGTTCCTTTTCTTTTTCCTTGGCTACAGCAGTTACTTTTCAATTGATTACTCTGCTTTTACTTGGACACCATCTTCACAGCCTCAATTAATTGCCCTCATCACGTGTCCCACTCTAATCCCATAATCCCTTCTCCATAGTGGTGTAAATTTTAAAAACAAGTTCATAGAGCACCATTTCCTTGTAAAACTGCAATGACTTCCCTTTAGGCTTAGAATAAAATCAGAATGTGACCAATAATCACAGGTCAACTTGGGCAGATTAAGAAATTCCTAGCCAATGAGTAGAGCATTCTTTGGGGTGGATCTGTAGGGTGGGGTATTCACCAAGATGACTGGCCTATAGGCCAGCAAAGTGACAAAGACAGACCCAACAAAATTGTGGCTGGCATCATCCAATAAACGTACAGCTTAGATAGAATAAAAGGAAAAGAAGGAGGAAGTTGGTGCACATTTTTAGAAGTTCTATTTTGCTTGAGCAAGTGCATCTTTGGCTGCTGCTGTGAACATCAGATGCCAGTTTCTTCAGGCTTCCAATGGGGACTCATACCAGTAAATCTCCAGGGAGCTTCCACACTTGCAACCTTGGACCAGTGCTACATCCTTGATCTGTCTTATTCTGCAGCTTCCAGCTTCTGGGATTGAGCAGCTACAGGACCCTCTGACTTTCTAGCATGCAGATGGCCTTTGTGGACTCTTTCAATTCTGACCCTGTAAGGCTACCTAATAAAGCTCTTAATTGTGTCTTATCCATCTTTCTGACTGGCTGTCTTTTTGGTTCCTTACCAATTAGGTTGTAGTCACTCTCATCTTCCTCTGTCCTTTGAATATTAAAAACTTAATTTAAAAAAAATAGCGGTTGCATTTGTTGTCTTTCTCCCTGATATAGGTAGCTATTTCTTGTCAACAAAAATGTCATCTATAGAGCAAAGTCTTCCCTGACCAAAAGTAGTCCCATTCCCAGCCCTTCTTTGTTTTGATATTTATTATTCTCCAAAAACATTATCATTTTTTTGTTTACATGGTTACTGTTCATGTTTCACTCATACTACAAATATATGCTCCTTAAACATGGACTAAATCTGTTTTATTTACATATTTAGTCTACATTATAAGGACTTAGTAAGTATTCAAAGAATATTTAAGCCATTTCTTTGATATAAGTGTTTGGAACATGAGTTTGTGGTGATTTGCGAACACAATTTAAAGTCAGTGACACAGGTCTTTCAAGAGATGGAGTTTCTATGTGCTTTCTTGTATCTACGTTTTAATTTAGGTATTCAGAAACTAGCTATTTCCAGATCCTATTTCTTGGGATGTTCACTTTTGGAAACTAACCCACATCAGGAGAAAAGCAACTATTCCATTCCGAGGATCATGTAGCATTCTTTATCCCAGACAAAGTTAAGGTTCTAGTTACCAGCTAACATTTACCTCCAAACAGCTGAATTAAACCTTCATATCAGAATTCAGTGAGTTGTCTTTTATTTCCTGTAAAAGGAACTAGAGAGTAAATATTTTCCTTATGGACTATACACTTTCTGTCAACATTACTCAATTCTCCCGTTGGGCAAAAGTAGCTATACTTAAACAAGTGTTTATGATAAAACATAATCAAATGAGCAAGAATGTATTCCAATAAAACTTTACTCAATAAACAGACCATGGGCTAGATTTGGCCATACATTTGCTAATTTTTCAGTATATATATTAGACCATTCTAATCCCAGTCAATGATTTTGTTCACAGCCTTCCAGCTAATCTAGTTGATCAAAGATGGAACACAGATGAACTGTCCCAGTAAATCTTTCCCAAATTATAGACTAGTGAACAAAATAAGTTCTCTCCATTGTATTAAGATACTAGGTCAGCGGCCAGGGATTTAGCTCAGTGGTTCCAGTGCCTGCCTTGCAAGTGCAAGGTCCTGAGTTTGATCCCCGGGACCAAAAACAACAAAACAGTACAAAAAACGTTACTAGCTCAGAGATAAGTTATTATGCATAAATAGACAACTGGAACAGGGTTAAACTCAGTCTTTTTAAAAATATGACAAAATTAGTTATATATTAAATGTTAGATGAGTGTAAATTGCTCTATATTTAAAAATATTTCCATACTTACATGTTATAACATCAGGTCAAACTCACTGTCAGCTGAGCATGCTATGAATCACAATATTTCAACTCAATAATGCTTTGTGGTCTTAACGTGGATACCTATAGAATATGACTGTAAATAAAGTATGGATGATCATATACAGCCTGAACTATTTAGCTTCGAATAAAACATTTAATGACATTCAAAGTAAAGTAGTAACAAGTTGGTTTTGATTATTTTAAAGTTGTGTTCATTTTTTTGGCTGAAAATACACTGCATATAAACCCCTGCCTATGAGAAAAGAGAAAAAGTATGCTCATTTGTAGTCCTGTGTAGAAAAATTGAAATAGTTCTGTAGGGAGTTTCAGATCTCATGCACAAAATGTCCACTCATGTTAAAAAAGTACAAACAGCTTTTGTTAAGCTTATGAACACACTAATACATTTTCACTCATGCGTATGTAAAGAAAATAATAGTTTTAGAGAGTAATAGTATGGAAGATTTTTCAAATTTTTAGTTTTATTTTCTCCACATTAAGAAAAATTTAGCTTTGTCAATGAATTAGTAGTACCATGTTAAGGAAGTTTATGCTTTTAAACGTCATTTTTACACATGGCAGAATATCTGAGAATTTAGTGTGCATATCATGTGACCACAGAACATGGTGTGGTTTTTAAAGATTATTGATAAATTTCAATCTTTAAAGGTACTTGAAAGAATTTGCCTTATAACTGTTCTCTACAATACATGAAAGAGTTCCTTCTACCATTTATGTCATCAATTGGGGCAAATGTATTGATATAAATGTTCTAGATATATTTTCTGTCTTGCAAATAGTGACCAATATTAATTGAAGTTATACCTGACCTTCAGATCGTCTGTCTGGAGAGATTAATGACAATTACTTTGTCTAGGAAACTATGAGAAAACAAAGGACCAGAAAATATATTTAGACAGAAATGCCAGTATAAATGTATTGAATCTTTAGCTTTCTCAACTAAGGAAAGATTGAAGAGTAAAAATAAAGGAGGCATTATTTCAAAACATATGTTTTTATTTTCTTTTGCTGCGTGATTAGTAAGAAATAATGCTTTTAATCCCAATGTTAAATATTGAATATTACAGTTGCCTTTTAAATGGCTGAGCACTATATAAAACTTAAATTCAAGCAACTTGGGAAATTGTGTCAGGGTAACTTGTAATTTTCCTTTTAGTCTGTGGATTAAACAGACCATTGAACCAAAACTACTTGAGATCTCACCTCTTTTAGTTTTCTTCAAGTGTCCCCTTCATGGTTGTCTGGGGCAATGCTTGAGGTTTCTGTGGTTAAGAGGAAAGGTGCTAGCAGAACATAGGATTTTCTGAAGTGACTTTCTCTACCTCATTCTGCTGCTTTATTTCAGGGGAGTTGGCAGCTGCCTTTTAGTTCTGTGATAGCTCAAGAAAACCTGCTCAGTAAGCATGTTAATTTTCTTCCCTTAAGAAAAAGCTTGCTAATCTCATGAGGTGTTGCAAAGTTGAAATTGCAGTAAAGAGAAAAATAGTTAAGCTGAAAAAAAATGTTCCACAGAGCTTCTGATGAGTGAGAACACATCTGCCACACAATTGAACTTGACATTGTTTAGCTCATTGCTCCCTGAGGACGTGGAAATAATGGGTGCTGTGTAGCAGGCATCTGGTTTGAATACCCGCAGTGAAAAGTATGATTACTGATCCCTGTGTCACTTGACCTGTGGATTAGGTAGGAGTGGTCTAGTCACAATTTTTGCTTTCCCCTATGGAAATTACTCTACCAAAAGACTTCTTCAGACTAACAAGGCCTGACCTCTTCTTGTTTACTTTATGTTTGGATACTCATTTTTCTTTCAGAGCTACAATGACAATAGTTAGTGAACTGCTCAAGACCTTATCAGTGTTTTAAATGTTGTTCTTTCCAGGATGAGCATGACAAGGAGAACAACACTGTTGTGTGTATGTGTGCATGTGAACTATGGGAGTCAACAGTAAGCATGTATCATTTGAGGCCAATTGGAAGAATTTGAGCAGCATAAATCCTTCCTGACAAGAAGATGGATCTTGAAAGATGTGCTGCAATAATATATCAGAAGATACTGTTTAAAACCAGTAAATTTTGGAGCAATTTGTTATATAGTAACAGATAACTAATATGTAGCTTATCTCTCTGGCCCAGTAAATCACATCATAGCAAAGCTATGCTATGAAATAAGGATAATTGTATTTCATTACACATCCTGTGTCTAGGTCTGTCTTTTCACTCCTCAAACCTTGAGGAGGCTAGGGATTTAGCTCAGTGACTCCATACCTGCCTGGGAAGCCCAAGGTCCTGAGTTTGATCCCCAGTTCAGAAAAAAGAAGAACTTGGAGAAGCACTCACCATATTGGATCTCCACCTCCCACATATCCCACTGAGGGTTTTCTTTACTATTCCTCATTCCTAAGACACTAAAACTGATCTGATTATATTTCAACATAAATTTGATGTATTAATCCAGGTTATATTCAGATACAGACATGATTGTCTTAATTGATATATAATGAAAACAATCCTCAGGCCTTCTCAATATTTGAAAATCAAGATCCCTACCCAGATGGTGGGATGTTGTACTTATGCTTAACCTTGGACATGACACACAGGTTCTCTGGCCAAAGGAAGCCACATGATGAAGTTCATTACCAATGAGGTGAGGTGAGTAGTTGACAGATAATAACAGAGGTCGCCATAGTAACAGTTCACATCCTAAAATTTTGGTTGACATGAGATGAAAATTCTAAGCATTAGTATATATCTTCCTTTTCTCAACCCCTTTCTTGATACACTTCCTTTCTCCATTATTCTTTATGGTTTTAATAAGTGCCTTAAGCCCTGCTAATCATTTCTCTTGCATAATCTGATACTGAATTATATGTCTTCTTGATTAAAGCAGCTTCTTATAACTAGTCATTATGAATTATAAAATACATGAAATATTTTGTGTTCTTATATCGTATTAGGTTTAATGGATGTATATTAACATTTATCTTCTCTAATTTTCCTAGTCATTCCTTTTGCATAACTGAAAATAAAAAAGCAAGTCATCATTTTTAATTTAACTCTCTCCAAATTTCGAATATTATCACAAATAATTATTGTTATAGCAATCCAAATCACATACTAATGCAGGCATGAGTTTCCTTTTTTGTTATATAATTGGAATAATCTATAATAAGCTCTATTTGGAAATTAAATTTACCTTCTAGATAATAAAATTTACCTTCTAAATAAAAATCTCAGTCCTCCTGGCTGAGATTTTTCCAAATGAATATGACAAAAAGCTTTCCAAGTAGATTTGGAATAAGCATTTAAATTTATATGTACAAGGACACGAACTGAGGTCTTCGAGATTAAGTAACTTGCCCACAGGCAGAAAACAAAGCACAACTCAAACTGGCATTTTAGTTCTAAATAACTAGCCCCATATAGTATACTGCTTATCTTCTCCCTTCCTCGATCCAGTCCTTTCTTATTTTCTTCTTGCCCTATTCTCCTTTCTTCTCTGCTTTAAAAAAATAAGTTATTGATTACAGTAGAGATTTTTCAATAACAAATGACACAAACATTATAAATAGTTACATAATATCCCTTAATACTTGACGGTACATTAAATCATGGATACTTGAACGTCAATTTGTTCCTCACACTATCTCTTCTGTGAGATCAGAGGCACAGAAACAATAGCAGATGATTCCAGAATAGGGATCAGATGGAGACTGGAAAAGTGAGAGAAAGAATTTGCCGAATAAAAACTTTGCTTACTTTATATTTCGCCTCAGCTTCCCATAGTGTTTATTCTGTCTTAGCATAAAGATTATTTTATCACAGTACTATGTTTTGAAAAATGATTTTGAAAGAGTTAAATGTTCCCTTTGCCAGTGAGGGTTTCCGGGAATTTTAATAAGCCTGAGCTCCTGCAATGCAGCAGATAAGAGTCCCTGGGATTGCTGTGCATCCAGATCTGCACAGAGTCATGTTCTCATGGCTGCACATTTCTTGTAGAAATTGCTCTTGGAATGACCCAGCTTCATAGATGACAAGTCCATGAGGTGTTGGAGGAGCTATCACAATGCTGAAACTCTTGCTGGAGCCATAACCTTTGGATTCTGAAGCCAACTAAACAGGAAGGATAACAGTAACTGAGTGACTACTGTCAGCCCCCATAAGAAGGTTTCCTGGGAAGCAAAGTGTCCCAGGGGGATGGCAGAATAGCTGTCCTCCTTGTGCCAGAACCACTGCTCCCCATAAAGCTCTTGAGTGTATATGTAGGAAAAGGATTTACTTCAGCATAGCACATGGACAGAGTCACAACTAGGATCGCCTGGTGCTCTGTGGAACAATGCCCAGAGTACTTAACTCTACACGCTCTGGCTGACTATGATGGCTCTCAACTGAAGAGACGAGGTGTACGTCCTGAAGGATATAGTTGTTTGACTTCTTTATTATAAACAGGATGGAGAAATAATAGTTTTTTGCTACATGGCATTGTGGTACTTCCAATCAGGAAATGAGTTTTTATGTGTAGGATCTCTTATGAATTCTGTGTGCTTTTTTCCCAGGAGTGTAAGAAAACTGCTCTTTTTATACCACTAAGTGATGCAATGTGTAGCCTAAACAGATGGAAACAGCTTGACTTTAGCATAAGTGTTAGAATATGCAGCTTAAGTGTGGAAATCCACAAGGTTCAACTACAAAAAATTTTTACCATGTAAAAGACCTTTCAAGTGTACCTCCACCAGGTAATTGAGGAATTATGGCATGATGTGTTAATTTTCAAAATAATTTTTGTATGAAATTAATAAAGAATGCTGTTTATACATCAAGAAAATCATTTTAGGGAGGGGAAGGAAAAAGAATCAAGATGCTATCTGTACATGTACCAATATCACAGTGAATATATTAATTATACAGCACAGAGGTATACTAATAAAAATAATTTTTAAAAGAAAATAATTTTAAACACAAAAATAACTTAAAATATACATGATACAAAATGCATATTAAACATTAGCTATTATTTTTATTATATATAAGTTAAATATTTCTTTATCCAGGCAAAAATGATTGCACATTAAGTATTTTGTGAATAGACACCAAAAATGTTTCAGTGTGACGTATTCTAATGAGCTCTTTATTTTTGATGAGCAAAATAAAAATCCTACAATAATTGCTGAATAATCATTTCTATTGTTAGAAATGATGTCCTGTATAATGTTATTATTTTGAATTTATCTCTCATGTTTTTCTTATAAGGAAATTTTAGAAAACACAAAGCACCTAGGAATTCTTTTTTTTATTTATATATTAATTGGTACATTTTAGGTATACAATACATTTACATTTATAATTGGGTGTTTGTACCTGAACATGATGTATCTTAGTTCTTATTTTTTCCCCCATTACCTTGCGCCCTTCACCCTTACCAACCTTCTCTATTTACATAGACTTTGATTCCATTTTTTTTTTCTTTCTCATAATTTTTCCTTTCCCTTCTTCCCTTTCCCCTTCCCCTCCCACCACCCCTACCCCTTTGGACCTTTTCCTATTTCAAATTATCAATTATTTGTTTTAATCATTTTCATCCTTATTTACACTTTCAGTTTCTCACACTAGAGATACTATTTGGTATTTACACATGTGTGTCCTATTTATTTCACTTAAGAGTATGGCCTCACTATGCATCCATTTAGCTATAAATAACTCTAGTTTCTTGTTCTTCATGGCTGAATAGTACTCCATTTCATAAAAAAAAACCCCACATCTTCTTTATCCAGTTTCCAGTTGATGGGCACTTGGGCTGTTTCCAAACTTTAGCTATTACAAACTGTGCCGCTATAAACATAGGTGCACACATATCACTGTGGTATGATTCTTTTAATTCTTTGGGGAAGATACCCAGCAGGGGACTAGCTGGGTCAAATGGGACCTCTAGTCCTAGTTCTTTGAGGTATCTCCACACGGATTTCCACAGTGGTTGCACCAGTCTGCACTCCCACCAACAATGGAGAAGGGTTCCTTTCTCCCCACATCCCTGCCAGCATTTGTTATTGGTTGATTTCTTGATAGCAGCCATTCTTTGTGGGGTGAGGTGGAATCTCAGTGTTGTTTTCATCTGCATCTCTCTAATGACCAGTGATGCTGAACAGTTTTTCTTATATTTATTTGCTGTTTTTACTTCTTTGTCTGAGAAATGTCTGTTCATTTTGGATGCCCATTTTTGAATTGGGTCTTTGAATTTGGGGGGTCTGATTTTTTTCTATTCTTTATATACTCTAGATAGTAGACCTTTGTCTGAGGTACAGCTGCTAAAAATTTCTTCCCATATTATAGGTTGTCTCTTAGCTCTGTTGGTGGTTTCTCTTGCAGTGCAGAAGCTTTTTAATACGATGAGATCCCAGTTGTTGATTCTTTGTGTTAGCTCCCATGCTACTGAAGACTTGTTCATAAAGTCTTTTCCTATGCCAATGTCATTGAGAGTTCATCCTAACTTATTTTCCAGCAAGTTTATTGTTTCTGTGTTGATATTTAGCTCTTTATTCCACTTTGATCTTAGTTTAGTGCACGGTGATAGGTATGGGTCTAGTTTTAATCTTTGGCAGGTTGAAATCCAGTTTTTCCAACACCGTTTATTGAACAGGCTATCTTTTCTCCAATGAGGGTGGTTGGCTTCTTTGTCAAAGATGAGGTGGCTGAGTATGTCTGGAGTTGTTTCTGCATCTTCTAATCTATTCCACTGATGAGTTTAAAGAGTAATGATGATAGTTCCTCCTTAAGTGTCTTCTGGAATTCAGCAGTGAACCCATCAGGACCTGGGCTTTTCTTTGTTGGTAAATTTTTTATTACATTTTCAATTTCACTCATTGTTATTGGGGTGTTTAGAATTTCTATATCTTCTTCATTTAACTTTGGCAATTTGTATGTATCTAGGAATCTGTCCATTTCCTCTGTGTTTTCCATTTTATTAGAGTACAGGTTCTCAAAGTAGGTATTGATGATCCTCTGAATTTCTGCTGGATCTGTTGTGGCTTCACCTTTTTCATTCTTTTTTTTTTTTTTTTTTTTTTGGTACCGGGGATCGAACTTGGGACCTTGTGCTTGTCTTTTTCATTCTTAATTGCATGGATTTCTTTCCTTTTTTTGATAAGGTTGGCTAAAGGTTTATCGATTTTATTTATTCTTTAAAAAAACCAGCTCTTCGAGTCATTGATTTTTTTGTATTGTTCTCTTAGTCTCCATTGCATTGATTTCTGCTCTGATCTTTATAATTTCCTCTCTTGTATGGGCTTTGGGTTTGTTATTCTCTTCTTTTTCTAGGAGTTTGAGGTTCTGCATTAGATTATTTATCTGAGTTCTCTCTGTTTTCCTAATATGGGCATTCACTGCTATGAATTTCCTGCATAGAAATGCTTTCATTGTGTCCCACAGATTCCTGTATGTTTTACTGGCATTATCATTTACTTGTAGAAACTGTCTAATTTCTTCTTTAATTTCCTCTGTGACCCATTGTTTGTTCAGGAGGGTGGCACCTAGCAATTCTTAAATGCAGTTTTTGAGTGCTTTTTTTTTTTTCTTTGCAATATGTACATGTTTGAAAATGAGTGTCTTCAATATCTGAGAGGACAGCTAAGGTGAGGTCTGCAGTTGCGAGGTTCAACTTTGAACCTTGCCTGGCTACTCAATGCCTCTTCCACCCTTACCCATCCTGCTCTTTTTGTTGGCTTATTTCCTTTCTAATTCCCACATCAAACTTTAGGGCTATCTCCATCTTTTATATCCACAAATAAGATGTCTGAGAAATTGAAAATGTTCTGAAACCTTAGTAATTTAATACACTGCCCTCCACAGGATTATGTATGCTTTTAAAAATGTGGAGAGAGGGGCAATGTTTGGCCTTCATCAATCACCAGCATCAGGAACAGGTCAGTGGAGCTTCTCCCCACACTTTTCAACTCATATCATTCACACTGGTGACTATTTTACCTGCGGCTAAGTCAGGGTGGTAGCCCTCATACCAACCCTGTTACCTGAATGATAATTCAGTACATTTCAATAAAATAGTGTATTCTTTAAGTCTGCTCATTCATTCTTTTAAAATATTACTTTCAAAGCACCTTTTCAGAACTTTACCTTACAACCAGAAAATCTTTGTTTAAACCAATAAAACTCCATCTTATTTCAGAATCCTATTGAACTTGATTATGTTGTTAACTGTACTTTTGACATTATGTGTGTATTTTGATTCATAATTTAATAGTGCAGTGCCATAAAAGTGGGTGGGTGTTTGTAAAAAAAAAAACATAATTATTCTTTTCACTGTCTATTTGGACACTTCGTTTCACATGAATAATTGCTCATTCAAATTAAAGAGTGGTACAATTTCAATATAATAAATTTAGCAAAAACAGTCATCTTCACAGGATTTCTCTCTAACAATTATTAATGATCAATTTGGATATGAAAGATAAATGGTAGGGTGGGATGGTACTGGGTAGACCAGCTCTAGGTATATCAATCCTATAAAATAAGATTTAAATCACAGACAAATTATTTCCTTTCTACCGCTTTGCACACTAAGTCGATAATTTAGCACAGTATTATTAAAATGCCACAGTCCTATATCTCCTTATGTTAACTTACCAATAAGGGCTTTCCTCATTGGAGTCACTAGAATCAATACTAGGTCTACTATAACCCTAGCTTCCCCCACCGTAGTTAATGGACTACAAATATCAGCTACAGTCTAGGCACACGTGGACATAAATTCCTTAAATTACCTTTCAGAGAATGACTCCAGGTCATTCACTAATGATTCCTTTGGTTTGGAATTAGCTTATCAAGAATGGAAATGGCAGAAAGAGCCAAGTTTTCCAATTGATGTCACTAGCTCAAAATCCCCTAGGCAGACCAGAACTCCCTCTGAAAATAAAGATGTTCCTTCTTATCATCCAACCAACAAGTAGCTCTTCCCTCTCTTTTTTTCTATAATCTTTCTCCACCTCACCAACAATGGATCAGAGATGCAAGTCTGAACTTGTAGCTTCTGGCCTCCTCAGAAGTTGGCTATGCAATAAACATTTTTTTTTTTTGGCCAAAATGTTGGTTTCTATCTGCATTAAGCAGAGAGCTTTTCCTCAGTAACATTATTTTTGATCCAGATTCTGTGAAATTTTCTTATGCCAATAGTCCTTCTTGAGAGCAAAGTAATAACCAGTCAAAGAATAGAGTATGTACTTGTAATGACTAGGAGTTCTGATATTCAGAATAAAAGATACCAGAGTGTTAGAAAAGTAAGACAAAGACATTTTCAAAAGGGGCAGCGAAGGCTGGGATGCTGTCCAAGTCATGTCCTGTGTTGCAGAAAGACAGCTCAGCTAAGACAAAAGCAGGTGATAGGTTGTTTTAACATACCTTTTGGTTTTTTGCTTTAAAAATGCATTGAAATTTTGTGCTTTTTAGAGGAGTATGTTAAATTACTTTTGGCCTAAAATGAAAGGTAGAGTGTAAAAGAGCTCCTAACAGTTCTATGTTATTTGAAGTTAAAATACTTTTATTCACTCTGTGTTAGACAATTTTTACCATAATTTTGGATTATTTGAAAACTTTTCTGAAAGTTGTGCTCAAAAATTGAGATGTATCTTTATCTAAAACGTCAATGAAATCTTTAGCATCAAATACATTGAGATAGGTATGCAAAATATATTTTAAATGAGAGTTTTGTGTTTTGTTCAGGCATCAGTGAATTCACGTACAGAATGGCCTTCCCCCCAAAAAAAATTGCAAACAAAAATGAAACTTTCATTTACTCTCACATTTTTAACCATCCTCAAACCATGAGGGTTAAGATAAATATCTTGAATTTCTAGACCAAAAATTCTGGTGGTTTAAAATATAACAACTTAGTGGTCTGGGTGCATGTGTATAGATAATATTATTTTTAACTTCCACTAAGCTATTTCACACAGTTCAAAAAATAGTGTTCTATGTGCCTATATATTTTTGTTCACAAATTATATCAATTTCTTTAATGACTACTACCAGTGAAAGACCCAGAATGAGCTACTATATCAACTCATTTCAATGCAATTTCTTCTCCTGGGGTGTTCTGAAGAAATGTGCTACGAAGACCTATGCATTACTTCTCATTGGCTGATATATTCTATGTTATAGATCTATATTTCATTTTACTGCTTTCCCTACAGAGCAAATCCAATCTTAGAAAGTTGTAGTATAGTGCAAAACTAATAGTACAATGTTTTTTGCCAGATTCAGGGAAAGAAAATTGGGTAACACTACTGCACTACCCTACATATAACACATATTCCTTCTGAATATATTTTTATTTGGAATGTCTTCTCAATAAATCACAGATATAAAGTTTCTAATAAATGTTTGCAATACATATGTACTTTCATTTGATAAAGCATAAGTAATATAGATTTTGTTTGACAGATTGTAGCATTCCATAGCATATTAATTTCTTCCTTCTTTCATTAAATGATGAATTTACCATTATAGATTCTAGATGTCTGAATTTTATCTAGCCAACTTCCTGTCATGTATATATAGATTTCAAAAGTGCCTAATATAACATAGGAGAAGTAAGTGTTCAAAAGTCATATTTATAGAAGTATTCCATTTTTGGAGTTTGCTTAAATGCACAGGAATTCAAAATTTTAAACAGATCAGATTAGATTTACATAAGAATTGATCATCTGATCATCATCTACCTTCAACATCCATTATGCGCATTCATTAACTTACATCCAGCATAAGCTATCATAGCAATAGTTGGCCAGAGATTCATTTTCTTTTGCATTGAACATAAAAATCTTAGTATGAACTTTTTCCCCCATAAATACTTCTGGCTTGCTTTGGCATTTATGCAGCAGCAGGAGACCATTATCCAGTGACACATCCTATCCCACTGACATTATCACTCAAAGATGGTCGATTTCATTTCCAGGAAGGTCCCAGAGGGCCACAGACAAGTTACAATCAATCACACAACCACGAGGACTAGCTGAGACATTACTCTCAAAAAGTAAGGAGAAGACACGTGAAAGAATCCATATTTAAATTTCATGTTTAGCTATTAAAGAACTGATGAATTATATAGTATCTTTTCACATTAACAATATTTTGTTAAATCTACATCCACTTTTCATATATATATATTTTATATAGACTCATATATATTTGTGTGTGTATATATATATATATATATATATATATATATATATATATATTTCAATGCTTTGCTTTGTCAGGGTAGATACAAAATCAGGCCAGGTATTCAGGGAAAGAGTGCAGTTATTTTAATGATCAGGTAATATATGAATGGAGATGAATGGGGCAGTTTGAAGTTCGTCAAGGGAAGCTAGATATGGATTAGAGTAGGCTGAGGTAATAAAGTTGAAGAGAATGCAGGTTTGATTTGAAGCAAGTGGCAGATGTCAAGGGGATAAATGAAATCACTGCCAAAATCACATAGTTCTGAAACAAAAGATGAAGGAAAGACTAAGGAGACCAGGTTCGTGCATCTGAAATAGCTTCTAGCAGAGCGGGTTTGGCTCTCTAGAGAATTTCTACAGAAAGAATTTCTCTGGGCAGTGTGAAGATTTCTTACAGAATAGGCCTTGGACCCATTCAGCAGATCTCTGCCTATCTCTGTCTATCTCTCTCTCTGTCTCTATCCTATATGTCTGTTCAAGTCTTTGGGGAGCCTTGTACGTACCTTTCTTTTACTCTCAGTTACTTAGTTTCTGTGTTGGATGTTGGATTGATACCTTGTGACCTAATGTGGAATTCCACTAGGTGCTGTAGGCCTTGTGATGGTAGCATTAGCTGACAGTGGTCCTCTTCACCTCTCATCATAATAGGAGGAGGGTCAGAGTTTATTAAATCTTCTAATAGAACTCCAAGTGCCTCACACATTTTTCCAGCAAGAAAACCAGGATTCAGCTAACTAAAAGAGCTTAAGCCACATCTGAGTTTATTAATAAGTGAGTTGATCCTACAGGCCTGGGTTCTTCATTTTCTGCCCAGTGACCTTTCTACCTTAGCAACTGACCTCTCAGTGTTGCCTTTTTTAACCCAGAACAGAAGTCTGGATAAAATTAAGACACTTGACATAGATTTTATGGAATTCAATTACCAAAGCATATTCTAGAAAACAGTCATCTTTCCTTTTGTAATACAAATAGAAACCTAGCAAGCTTGGTTAGCTGCATAAAGAAATTGAATTATCACAAAGTCCTCCCATTGCTCTCCACATAATTGTGGAAAGAGCTCAAAATACCAGGCCATACTGTTATGTTCTATATTATGTTTAGGTTTGATTGAACTCTTTATGTATATTAAGATGCACATTATTTTGATCCACCTTTAAAGGGCCCCTAAAGAAACTGGAAACATATCTTGAGTTAATAATATAAACCAATAAAATAAGCACAGGGCATACATATATAAAATAAATAACACAGGTATTAATGTTCTTGAAGAATTTGCTTATATTTTCTCAACTTTGGTTTCTTATTATATAACATATGGGAAATGGGGGAGAAAATAGAATACTGGTTAAGGCAGAGATGCCAGTACTAAGTTTCCTGATATGAATCCTTACTATGCCTCTTATTAAGTGTGTATCTGTGCATAACATTTCTGTGACTGATCTTTCTGTGTGCAAAATGAGGCTAAATGTAAAACTTAGATCTTAGAGATGACCTGAAATTGAAATAAATTAATATATGGAAAACTTGTAGAATTGTGATTGGCTCATACTAAGTGCTTTATTAGATTTAGATGTTATTATTATAACTATTATCTACATTCTGGACCCACAATTTGAAAAATTTATAATATGCTTTGTATCATAATTTTTCTTTGACATTTTGAACTTTAGAGGGTATTATTTTTACATTTTAGAGGCAGAAAAGTTAATATATTCTGGATTCCTATAACTAGCAATCATCACATGCTACAGACCATAAACATATGTAATTAAATAAGTGATTCTCAGTATAGTCGGACATTTATGTTAGTTATCTAGTGGCTTCCCTCCTAACATTGTCTCTCTGTACAGAAATACTCAGTAGTAAAGGATGAGATCTCTTCTTAGGAAGGTGGTTTTTGAAGATGATTCTGCTGCCTTTCTCAGCCAATCAAATTGGTAACATACCAACTTTAATTGAGAATCACTGCTCTAAATCTTTTGCAAAACTAAATGTAAACAGAACATATTCAAGCTATATTACCCACTAGGTAGTTAAAGAAAAATCAAAACCATTATAAACAAATGTGGTTATTCTTTCCATTTTTTTCAAAACTACTGGGAATACATGCAGAAAGTGCCACTAACATTATCCATTTGATAGGGAATAGTGATGATAATGAGTTATAACACTGTTAAAAACTTCCAGTTGTGTTAATTAGATGATTCCAGCATAACCTCTCTCCAAACATGCAAATATCTCTTCTAACATCACTTCTTGATTTGTTATTAGTTTTCTGTTATACATCTATCATGACTGGCTTAATGCTTTCCCCTAAGATTTTAAGTCTTTTTTCTTTTACTCATAACGTTTTGGGTAGCTGGACAACATCAACTGTTCATAGGGTACCTAAGCATGGAACCAGACATTTCAGTAAACTCTAGGAACATACAATTGTGAAAAGATACCATATCTCCCTTAAAAACATACACTTGCCCTTAGACGACAGGAAAACTAACAGGCAACTGTATTAAATGTATGATACTGGCATCTATTTCTGTAAACAGAGAGTGGAAAATGGGTCAGAAATGCTTTATGGGGGCCCTGACATCTAATCTGAAACCTAGAATCGTGAGTGAGGGAAACACATTCTAAACAGAGGGAATAAGTAATGCAGACTCTTAAAAAAATCAGTGCCTGTGATTGAGAGAATACTTAGTGATTTGGTCTGACTGGAGTGTGGAACATGGAGGGAGGAAGACCAGACTGACAACATCATGAAGGGCTCTAAAATCCTAATATAGAGCTTGTAAAATATCACAAACATTGAGGGATTAATAGGCTGATCAATACAATGAGATTTAAATTTTAGAAGTACAACTCAGATTTCAATAGTGATAGCAAAGGACCAAGCTATCGATAGTGACAAATGTTCCAGGTGAATTACATTCAGTATAGATAGTGATCATTGCTGACCTAATCTAAAGTGATAGTGATGAATGAATGAAGTTCAGAAATTTTAAGAAAGTGATATTAACAGAATTTAAGGAAGAAAGAACTCAATTAGGATACCCAGTTCTCTTGCTTGTACTACTGAGTAGAAGCTGGGCCATTATTGATACAGCAGAGTTAGGAAATGGGACTGATTTGTGGTGAAAGATGAATGCTCAGCTTTGGGAATGTTGTGAGTAATATGTGAGTATCAGCTTTCAGTACCTCTTTGCCTTAAGTGAAAAAGCACGTTTCAAAAGAGAATATATAATGAATAAAGTTTTATAAAATCTTTGTGTGTCAACCTTTGTGTGTTATACATAGAACAGCTAACCAAAATAAATTTCCATTTGACCTTTTCTTCCTCTCTTTATTCTTTTCTGCATTTATTTATTTTTGTTTTTATGTTTTTGTCCATAAATGCCACCCTTTGCTCAGTGTCCACAAGATTTATCCCTGTAGATGTGTACCCTTCTCACTTCTTGCATTTCAAGTACATTCCTCAAAGGAAAGTGGAGCTGTGAATACAGTTAAATGGTGGTAGGGGGAGCCTCGCCTGGCTCTACAGAAAGAAGAATTACATCCATGAGCTCTTTTGACTTAGAAGAACAGTTCATTGCTTTCTCTTAATCATTCTTTTTTTATCAACCTACCTAAAAAATTCTTTAAAATCCTTTGAAGAATAAAACTAGGGCTTGACCTCCTTTTCATTGGGAAAAGACGATTAAAAGTTAAAATGTCAAGCTGGGCAGAGTGGGACATGTCTGTTATCTCAGAACTCCAGGAACCTGAGGTGGAGGATTTGCCATGTTTAGGGGATAGTTTAATCTATCTCAAGTCTTGTTTGAATTTCTAAATGAAAAGTGCCTTTCTAAATCTGGGTGTTAATTACTTTATATGTATTTATGTTTCATATATCTAATGCCTATCTGTCTATATTATAGAATTTACAAACAGGAAAATTCAACTTCCACTTTTGCAATGACATTCAATTTATTCAGTTTGGATATATTTTCAGTAACAAGAATTCACATCATTGCCTTTTTTTTTGTAGCTAGAACAGGGAAGAATGAACACAGCACTGTGATTATTTATTTTGCAATCTGCCTTTCTATGCAGAATGGAAAACCATCATTATTAACTTATCATTATTAAGTTACAAATTGTGGTTTCAGGTGGCAATATTCTACCTAATTTGTTTTCAGAAAAAAATAATTTTCTAATCATTGTTATAGAGTTTTCTGTTTGCCGTAATTGTATTGCTTCCATAATCAGAAAGAAAGATTAATTCTAAACTTGTTTTAACTGCTTTTTATTAAACCATAACAGAATTTCATTGGGTTAAATTTGGTAATTTTCTAATCTAAGTGTGTTTTAGGCTGGTGCCAAGACTAATTCAATTGCTTCTCTTCTAGAGTCATAGGTTTCATAAAAAGTCCATTTTATTTTAGCTTAGGGCTTTTCTGCCTAGTGAGGATTATAGCATTTGTCACAAGGGTGCCAAGATTTATTATAAGAAAAAGGAACATAATTTGTATATTTTAAAATTGAAATGACTATATTTAGAATGCTTAATAATGGCACTTAAGAGACAACAGTGTTTGTACAGCCTTATGCTAATTAGCCAATTTGCTGTTGCTTTTCCTAATTGTGAAAGGTAATTTTAGTGGAGAGTTCTGTGCTGCGATTTACAGAACATTAAGAATTTGAGTTTTATTGGTGCTTTCAGTGGAAGTGGGATATTTTTTTCTGTACAAATGCTGTCACACCACTGAAGTCAAGGAACTGATTGTGGTTTATATTTATTGGAGAGTAGCTTTAACGAAATTGATAGAGGAGATAGTGGGCCCTATGCCTTTTCCAATGTGTTTCCCTGTTTGCAAGAGAGTATAAAGTATTGCCCTTATCATTCTGGTCACATCATGGAGAGAGTCTGGAATTTTAATAACTGCCCTATTCAGTGAATTATAGCTGTTTGATATAGCAATTTGGCAGTATTGTGATTAGGCAGTGAGGGCTACTCCACCCTTTGGTGCTCTAATAAGGCTATTCTATCCAGGCCTGTGGGCATCTTGGATGCTATACGAAGAGGTAACTGAAATGATGAAGTGTTGCCCATTATTTATAGCCTCAATTTGCTGAACTAGCTTGTTTTTCTGTTGGTTTTGAGTGAAGGAAAAGATCAGGCAACTCTAAATGATTTCCATTTGTGTCCTCTGGGTATGGTGTTCAGTTCACTGCGTCCTCTAATTTAAAAGATGGTTTTACTTCCTCAGATGAAAGTGATTGTGTCAGACCTGGCATGAGCCAGCTGCAGAACTAAATGAGGATTTGAAAAACCCATTGCTGTTCCTAAAGTATTTCCAGGGAGTAACTTTGGCAGAGATGAGGTCCACAATTTCATTAATCATTTCAACTTCAAAAAAATCCCAACAATTGCCATTTTTATTACTCTAACAGAATTTGTAAACTAGTAACAAGTGAGCTTTACGTCAGGCTCCAGTCTAATGGTAACATGATTGTTCTTTTTGTAAATGTTCCATTGAAAAAGACACAGGAATGCATGTTTCTCTCTCTATCTTTCCATCTATCCACACATTCATCTATCCACTTAATCCTTCTATTCATCTAGCCAACCAATGTTAATTGAATGACTCAGATATCATTTGCCTTTTTGTGCAATATTCGGTGTTTATTAGGTGACAGGAAGTAAACTTAGTTCTGTCAATATAGAATGAATAGAGCCCAATTTCACATCTGAAATTAGTGGTGGAACTACATGCTAACAAGCCCTTACAGGACAATGTGGTAAGCAGCCTTAACAGTGGTATGGATATTTTACCGTAGATGAAGAAAACTTACTCTAGCCAAGATGATGTGATATAATCAGGAAAATCTTCCCATAGGAGTTCATCCTTGAGTTGAAATTAAGGAGCAAGCAGATCCTGGCAAGTGAAACTAGGGAAGAGGGCTTCTGGCTTCCAGAGAGCCATGTTTAACCAATGTGAATTGCTACCAAAGTTAGGCCAGGTGCTGGGCTAAGCGGAAGAGTTGTAAGTGATAAAATTCTGGGTGAAAGCCAAGGATTTGTAAGCCATCTTTCCATTAGAGAGAGCATTTAAGATTTAGTGAACAGACTCTCTCCATATTTGAAAATGGTATAATACTCTGCAGTTGGATGAGGCACATGGTAGCCATGTTTGCCTTTATGAGTTAAGCTTACAATTTCCTTACTGTCCTCTGGGTACTTTTTACTCTCGGTCAGAATGTTTCTCTGGAGTTTTCTGGAGCTGAGATTCCCAGGAAAGGAAAATCTGAGCCTGCTAATAGCATTAGTGGCCAAAACATTAGTCTTCTGTACACTACTTACAGTTAGTGGTTTGATGCTGATGTCTAAAATAGTGAAATGCATTTTTGTTAGGCTACTTTTTTCATTGGAATAAATGCTATGAAATCACACCAAATATTGTTTTATTTTGGGGATGCATGCTAGACTAATATGGCTTGCAGGTTAGACTTCATAAAAGCAAAGCTAGTGCCATCACATTCTTCCTAAATTAATAATTTTAGCAAGTAGGTGTTATTTAGTATAAAATGAAGTGCCTTTCTACAGAATATAATAGAGAAAGATTTCATGCTTTTCAATGTGCCATAGCTATTTCAGCTTTAGGAAGAACATCAACATAACTGCAGATGTGCTGCTTTTATTAAAGAAAGTCTACCAAGGCTTAAATGGTGTCATAAATTTTGTAGCTGCTTGCCTAAGGAAATCATCGCATGATCCTAGATATTACAAAGAGAAGTCTTCTTGGACCATATTTGACCTTTCCCATTATACTCCTTGTCTTATGTGCAATTTCAAATAGATATATGCCAGACCTTTCTAATCCATTTCTAAATCTCTCAGGTTCTTTCATATATTCCACTGCTCTGTTTCTATATACTGTATTTTGATCATTCTTCTTATGCATTATATCTTTTATTTGTATCTTATTTGCTTCCCAACCCTCTGTGAATTTTTAATTTGATTATTATGCATTTTTTTCCTATGAAATAATATCTTTGGCTTTTATTCAGCTCTATTTTACAATCTCTTGTCCCTCATATATATTTTTAATTCTTTCTGTTTTTCATTTAAACATAACAAATGTATTTGTTTTGCATTTTGCCTGATATTCTGGTATCTGAAAACTCGGGTCTTATTTTGTTATTTCTAGCTGTGGTATTTGTTCCTCTGTCTATTTGTATCTTTAACTTTGGCTGAGTGAGTCTGCTTCTTTGACCTCTATGTATTGCTGGTCAGAAGATATGTGCAGTGAGGGAAGACTCATGGGGACTTAGAGGATGCATAATTTTACTTCTTAAAATATGTTATGGGGATTTAGCCACTCATTTTATTAGTGTATATGATATACTACTTTGAGAATTTTTAGAAAATTAAAGAAGGAACACTTTTCTGTCCCTCTGATTCTTTGTAGAATCCTCAACAGCTAGAAATGTCCACTTAGATCCAATAGTTGTTTTGTTATTCAGAGAATCATTCAATGGCTCTCTTCTGAAAATCTTTATTTACACCACTCACATTTATAGAGCTGTTCTTCAAAGAGAATGCTGTGTTGCTTCATTTGATCAACAAATTGAGCGATTATCTATAAGCTTATTGATAATCAGAGTTCACTCAGGCAGCAATGGGAATTGAGCAGAGACTTATTGAGGGCAGGTCTCTGAGGTGAGCCAAAAAAAAAAAAAAAGAAATAAAAATAAAAGGCCCTCAGGAAGGGCTCGATTCTGAAATGAAATATATTTTCTAAGGTGATGGAGCAGGAGCATGTCTCTGATAATGGAGGGCTACAGAAACAGGGTAGTTTGAATACATTTCATAGAAATAAATTCTTGATGTCTTTGTTGTTTCTGCTGTGAGACAAACACATCTGTCTTGCAAAGCATATTTTAAAGCATCATCTTAGAGTTTCCTCTAAAAAGCCTTTACATTATTGCCTACAGTTAGAAGAAAGGGAGGGACTATGCAAAGTGAGTTGTGTGAGATATAATGTCTCAAGGGACCCAAAATCTAGTGATATAAAAAGTTAAATTAGAGAGAGGAATAATTAAGGCAGAAGAAGAAACTATGTATTAACATGTGAAGTACAGACATATATACACACAATTCTGTGGAAAATGTATTTAATTCTCTTCAGTGGGAATCAATTGTTAAGATTTTGCAATTAAAATCCTTTATTATAAAAGTGGTAAAGCAAAGAAATGAAATTATTTTCTTCTGTTTAGAAATAAAGTCATGACCCACATTTTCAGAATCCTAGCCTCATAGCTACCATTTGCCACATTTAGTAGGACAAAGTCTACGTTAATTAATGAAAGTGGGAGAAGCAATAAACATCAACTTAATACTAGTTAATATAGAAGGTACTTCTGTGAACATATCATCCATGAAATATAATACACTTGGTAGAGAACAAAATTCATTTTATAACATCTACAATGTTCTTCTCAAAGCCATACTTCCTGCTATTATAGTACAATTCCAGATTTAAATACTTAACCTCAGACACCAAAGTTTAAAATGAACAGTTTTCAAAGAGATCACAAATGAGCAGAGATAACAAAAAACCAAAATGATCGATAGACAGAGTGGTCTGATGGCTGCCACTATTGGGCGTATTTGTCAGGGTGGCATGGCACTTGCTAGTGAGGTCATCGTGTGCGCAAGAGAGGCTGTACATGGGCAAGCAGCTAAATGCTCTGCTTCGTGTCCACTGTGCAAGAAGTGCTCACTTAGAGATGCATCTTCACAAAACACAGTACCATTTATAACATGTGACTATGTAGCCATATTTAAATGTTGTATTTTCATTTTCTATGCAATGTGTTCCACAATCAGTATGATGAATTATAGAAAACCCAAAAGTAAATAAGAATGATTCTACTGAATAATTTAGAATTAAAGGGGCAAGAAAATATAGAAGTAATCATAATCCTAGGAGAGGTGTTATTTAAAGATGGATGCCAGTGCAATGGGAATGCAGATTTGTGATCATCCCTACCTCTGAACATTGGAGGTGTGGGGCTTCACAGAGCAAGGAGACATCGAAATGATCTTGAAGGTGAATAGCAGTTTGCAAGATTTGAGGGCTGTAAAAGGTACTTCAGTTAAAGGCAGACCTACAGAAATAAAATAGAGAGGATGGGCTACTCGGGAATTGTCAGGGTTTTAGCAGGGCTATAACATCTAAGGTTCAGATGCTGGGCAGCAAGGGGGGAGTGGTGGACAGTAAGCTGGAAGGCAAGCTGGAGACATGTTGGGAGGGATATCAACCATTTAAGGATGTTGGACACTATTTTCGAGAAAGTGAAAAATAGTTGCCAACTGTTTTTACAGAAAAACAACTTGGTGTCATTAGAGAAAGCAGATTCAGAAAGGAAGAAAGTGAAACTGCTTTGCTGAATAGAGTCTTCTGGAATAGTATTCACTAACCTCCACCCCAGGCAAAGAAAGGATGCAAGTACCCTTGGGGCTTGTTTTCCTGTGCCTCCTGTATGAATGCAGCTTCAAGGCATCTCTGACTGCAGCCCTTTCCAGCAGATTTCCATTCTAACGCTTTTCTCAGTAGACTTTTTGGAGCTATCAAAAACAAATCAAAACCAGAGAAGCACTTAGAATACCAGAGAAGTCATCCAAAGTAGAGATGAGCATTGACATCAGTCAGTGGCTGCTTATATGTTAGAGAGCCCTGAGTAAATGAAGGGAAAGTGACAACTTGACTGAGATGCAGATGGAGGAGATAAGTTTGTTTCTGTTTTGTTTCTAAGTTTGTTTCATGGTATCTGTGTTGGTCAGTACAGGAGACTTTAAGGGAAAATTGGTAGAACACAATGTCTTCATAGGTCAAGGTCTTATTATTTTGCAAGGCCCATGATTGCTTTTCAAAAGGATAGGTTGATTTTCAATCAGCCTTATTATTAGTGGATATGATGATATGCCTAAGAATAATTCATAGTAAATTGTTGTTATGAAACAATATAGAACTATTCACCTACTCAGTTATGTACCTCTTCAATGAATTTCCTGAATTGAATCCATAGTTCTATGGATTGCGGGTAAAATTTAGATCATCCTGGCTCTATAGCCATTGTCAACAGAGATTACATATGTGACCAATCACACAAGAAGAAGGTCTTATTTCAGAAAGACAACCATTTAATACCTTTTTATTATTTGAAGATATTTCATTGTACTCAAGATATATTGAATAATATTCATCACAGATTTAAAGAAAAATCAATTTTACGACATGAATTAAATAATAGCTGTGCATGATTTTATGGGGACAGGAATTATAGGAAAGATCTACAAATAATTCCATATTTTGACTCATCTAAATATATATTTAATCTAAATCCACTTAAGCACCATCATCTAGAAAAAATTGATAAGATTTAAAGGATTTTTTTGCATCTACGTACAGAGAATGAAAATGGCACAGAAACCTTTCAGCTTTTCTTTTTCATAGCTGATCCTTGTCATCCTGGAAGTTTTAGGTGAGCATCACCTCCACAGAGGTCTAATCTGTTTGTCCTTGCTTGTCAACTTTGAGGGTGCTTGGTTACCAGTATTCTCAGTATGTCGGTCCTCAGTATGCCTGGGAATGAGGACAATGTGTTAATATATGTGCAGGAGATAAAGAAATAAATGAATAACTTAGACATATGTGAAGAAAGGAGGCACTTGAAGATGGGACGATTTTTCAGGATGGCAATTTAAGTCAAGGAAGAAAACATTTTATCCGTCATCTGCTACCTTTTAAGTGCCTACAGAAAGGAAAAAGAAACCTAGCAGTAGTTACTTAGAGAGAAAGAAAATATAGATTTTCCTTGTTAGCATTAAATTAGAACTTTGTGACAGAGAGCTGCAGGAAATGCTATATCAGAAAAGAGATATTAGACCTATTATGTAAGTGAAAGTACTCTGTCACGTGGAGTGTGATGACAGATGGTGGTATAAATCAACCTTATAGCATTCTTAACTGGAAAATTTAATATAAACCTTTGTTGGAAATCAGTAAAATTCCACACACAAAACCCAAATCTCCAGGGAACGATTAACAGTTGCAATGAAATCACAGAAACTGAAGCATACCAAGCCAATAATACTCACTCTTAAAGCCTGCAGAAGGAGGGAAATATGACCCACAATCTATTCCATCAAAGGGTTTTATCTTAGATTGTCTGGGAGCAGGAAGTGACACATTTTTCGAGGGTCAATCAAACATTTTGGTTTCTGGCCAGCCTCCAGTCACATACTATCCAATGCCTTCTTAGCAATTTTACAGATTTACAGTGAGAGGGGCCAGCTGGCTCCACACATCTACATCCAGCAACCACGGCTGTCACTACTCATTTACCCTCTTTATTTCCTATCTTCATAGCTTTTTTATTCTTTAAACATTACATCATTGTCAAATACCTTCATTTTGTCATTATGTTGATGTTGGTTTGTTTTTATTTCACATCCCTTGAGCCAGGATATGGTTCAGGTGCTTATTTTCTGAACCACTGCTCTGCTCCTCTACTCCTACCTCCATCCACCACACAAATTATTATTTGAAAATCAACCTTCCACGTCCCTTTCCTTGGTATTAACACTATCATCAACTTCAATTTCCTTTCAATAATGGCTGTTGAAATCTTGCATGGATCTGTACTGATGGATACTCATATTTTCAAGGCATTAACACTTGTTTGAACTGATAAGATTTTTACTTTTCATAGATAAATATAGGAATCCTAAATAATCAGTTGAAGAGCAAATTGATCCTGATCTTGGATGTTTGACAGGTATAGTTTTGGGCACTTAATTGTCAATCAAAGTTACTAAATCATATGATTTTCACAACTATTTCACCTATCTAAACCTTGAGATGAATGATAACACAGTTAGGGAAAATGATGTTTTGACCAATTATAGGAACGTTTATGATCTGCCTAAAATTATAAACATCATAACAAATATAGCCAGGACAGTTCTCTCAATTCCTTGTTTTAAAAATGTATATTAGTTATGTATAAAATACATATATTTTAATGAAATTTTATATAACACTTTAGAAGTTTAGTGGACTAGCTCTGCTAATTTTATAGGTGATGAAAATGAGCTAGAGAGATTAAATCTTTTAATAAAATGGTTATATTTTCTCTGTAAATCGAAATTTGTTTCACACTGCATTTTGGGACTTTGTATATCCTATACTAATGACTGATGTCCTAAAAGCATGCGGACATAACTCAAGTGACACTAAACTCTGCTTGTGTGCCTTATTTATCCACAACCCATTCCCTCTAATTTTGTGCTGTCATCTTCCTCACACACCTGCCTATGTGTGGGTGTCAGTGGTCTCTGTGAGCTGCAGTATGCCCTGCCTGTTGATTTCCCCATAGTCTTGTACACCCTCAAGCTAAGACAATGATGTAAGAGGTGGAAACAGGAAGATAATGGATCAGCCTTCCTTTCCTGCAAGAGGAGACGTGGGCTGTGTTGTTATAAGGATATGATTGGGGAAAGGGAATTAGTCTCTATAGACCTGCTGGGAAAACACCTTTATGTTTGGATATTTGTTTAAGTATGTTTTCTTTCTTCTTTTCTTCCACAAGTTTTATTGAGGCAAGCATTGTGATAAGCATTTGGGGAAAAAAAGAATAAAAACACACATTATCTGTCTTCCAGGACCTCACACTTTGGGAGAAGTGGGTGAATAGAAAATAAGAATCACACAAAGTACCCCCAAGTACCTAATTATACTAATGAGAAGCACAGTGCACAATTTCCTGTGGGGACAAGTAAGAGGGGAATCTAATTCACAAAATGAAGTCAAGAAAAATATCTCTGGATCCACACACCTGCTCCGAGTCTCAGGATTCTTCCGCGTTATCCCTATGAAGAACAGCAAAGAAGCACCTTAGATATAGACTCACAGCATCAGAAACCATGTGTGCCATGGGAAGATTTTAGATTTCATAGCTAATCTCATGACTTACTCCAGAGAGGACATTACCTTACTTTTCCATTCATCTGACTGTATTAGGCTATTGTTCAATATGAATTCCAAACTTGTCCAAATTTCAACACAATAGAAGTTAATTTCTTCATCACATCAAGTCCAACTCAGGACAGATAACATCCCTACACCATTTGGGCCCATGTCCTCCAACATCACAACAGCAAAAAGAGAAGGAAGATGATAGAGATTTTCCTATGATACTTTTAAAGAAGATATTTACATCACTTTCTTATATAGATCATATCTAGTCACAGATCCCCACTTGACTACAAAGGAGACTGGTAAATGTAGCCTTTCTGTGTGCTTGTAAAAAAGGAAATAGTGTGGTGAACTTAGATTAATTTGTCGGCTGTAGGCAGAATTGTAGAGCTATAAATCAGGAGGTGTCTTGAAACAAGTTGGTTTAAAAAAGAGCTTACATCTATATCCTCTCAACAGGTCATTCAAATTAAATATTTCTTAATTTGCATTCTATCTTAAATATATGAAATGCAATTGGAAATGGAAAAAAATTAACCAAAAAGAACCAAGTATTCATTTTTTCATAATTGGTAAACAACGGTTAGAACAATTTGGCAGAAAGCACTTTCCTTGGTTCAATTAATAGACATAGGCCCTAACTCGGGGTTTTTCTAGAAAATCACCTGTAATAGCAGTTGATTTGAAATCATTGAGCTAACTGAATATTTTGTCCTTAATTAGCATAAACAGTAGAATTTCTGTATATTAAAATGTAAAAATTAGGAAGACAAATATATTCTGCTTCTAGACAACCTTTTATGGTTTCTTTTCCTTTTTTTTTTTTAAATGTATTAAATTCTTTTATTGGTACATTGTAGGTATACAACACAATTACATTTCTCATTGGGAATTGTACCTTTACATAATGCATCTTGGTTCTTATTTTTTCCCCATTCCTAGCCCTCCCTTCACGCCCTCCACCCTTCCCTATTTACAAAGACTTTATTTCCATTTTTTCCATTTCTCAGCATTTTTCCTTTCCCTTCTTTCCTTTCCCATGCCCCTCCCACTACCCCTACCCCTTTGGACCTTTTCTTCCTATTTTGCATTATCGATTATTCATTCTAATCATTGGTACATTTTAGGTATACAATCTAATGACATTCATCATTGGAAATTTGCACCTTTACATAGTCTCTCTTGGTTCTTACTTTTCATCCTTGCCCAGCCCTCCCTTCAACCACTCCAGTCCTCCTTATTTACAAAGATTTTGTTCCTATTTTTCCATTTTCTCATATTAATCCCATTCCCTTCTATCCTTTCCCCTAGCCCTCCCACTTCCTTCCCCTTTGCCCTTTTTCTTCCTATTTCACATGACCTGTTATACATTTAGTCCTTATTTACACTTTCAGTTTCTCACACCAGAGAAACTATTTGGTATTTACACATGTGTGTCCTATTTATTTCACTTAAGAGTATTGCATCAATGTACATCAACTTAGCTATAAATGTCTCTAATTTCTCATTTTTTATGGCTGAGTAGTACTCCATTTTATTTAAAAACCACATTTTCTTTAGCCAGTCTCCAGTTGATGGCATTTGGGCTGTTTCCAAGTTTTAGCTATTACAAACTGTGCTGCTATGAACATGGGTGCACATGTACCACTGTGGTATGTTTCTTTTAATTCTTTGGGGAAGATCCCCAGCAGTGGAATAGCAGGGTCAAATGGGACTTCCAGTCCTAGTTCTTTGAGGTATCTCCATACTGATTTCCACAGTGCTTGCACCAGTCTACACTCCACCAGCAGTGGAGCAGTGTTCCTCTTTCCCCACAGCCCCACCAGCATTTGTTATTGGTTGATTTCATGATAGCAGCCATTCTTTCTGGAGTGAGGTGGAATCTCAGCTTTGTTTTCATTTGCATCTCTCGAATGACCAGTGATGTTGAACATTTTTTCATGTATTTATTTGCTATTTCTACTTCTTTGTCTGAGAAATGTCTGTTCATTTCAGATGCCCATTTTCGGATTGGGTCTTTAAATTTGGCAGGTCTGATCTTTTTAAGTTCTTTATAGATTCGAGAGAGTAGACCTTTGTCTGAGGAAGAGCAGGTGAAGACTTTTTCCCACATGGTGGGTTGTCTCTTCACACTGCTGGTGGTTTCTCTTCCTGTGCAGAAGCCTTTTAATAAGAAGAGATTCCATTTGTTGATTGTTTGTGCTACTTCATGGGCAACTGAGGTTTTGTTCATAAAATCTTTTCCTACACCGATGTCTTCAAGAGTTCCACCTAACCTCTGTTCCAACTGGTTCAGAGTTTCTATTTTAATATTTAGATCTTTAATCCATCTTGATTTTAGTTTAGTGCATGGTGAGAGATACAGTTCAGGTTTTAATCTTTGGCAAGTTGAAGCCCAATTTTTCCAGCACCATTTATTAAAGAGGCTATCTTTCCTCCAGTGAGGGTGTTTGGCTCTTTTATCGAAGATAAGATGGCTGAGTGTGTCTGGCGTTATTTCTGTATCTTCTAATCTGTTCCACTGGTACTCAATCTGTTTCTTTGCCAGTACCATGCTGTTTTCATCACAGTAGCTTTGTAGTAGAGTTGTAGGTTGGAGATGTGATGCCCCCTGCCATGTCTCTGTTACCTAGAATTGCTTTTGCTATTCTGGGTCTCTTCTTGTTCCAAATGAATTTTTGGATTGCTTTTTCGAGGTCTGTGAAGTATGCTGCTGGGATCTCAATTGGAATTGCATTAAATCTATATAGCAGTTTTGGAAGTATGGCCATTTTCACTATATTAATCCTTCCTAGCCAGGAGCAGGGGATGTCTGTCCATTTTCTGATATCATCTTCAATCTCTCTTTTCAGAATGCCATAGTTTTCAGAGAAGAGGTCTTTGATTTCTTTCATTAGGTTGATTCTTAGGTATTTCAGTTTTTTGGATGCTGTTGTGAAAGGAATTATTTGCCCTATTTCTCTCTCAGTGAGTCTGTCATTTGTGTAGAGGAAAGCTATTGACTTTTGTGTGTTGACCTTGTAACCAGCTACTTGACTGAATTTGGTTATTAAGTCTAGAACTTTTGGTGGAGTTCTTGGGGTCTTCTACATAGAGTATCATGTCATCTGCAAATAATGACAATTTGACTTCTTCATTACCTATCTTTATTCCTTTTATTTCTTTCTCTTGTCTAATTGTTGTGGCTAATGTTTCCAGAACTATATTGCACAGGAGTGGTGATAGTGGACATCCTTATCTTGTTCCTGATTTGAGTGTGAAGGATTTCAGTGTTTGACCATTTAGTATGATATTGGCTGTTGGTTTTTCATAGATGGCTTCTATCAGTTTGAGGTAGAGACCATCTATTCCAATTTTTTGTAGGTTTTTTATCATAAATGCATGTTGGATTTTGTCAAATGCTTTTTCTGCATCTATGGAGATAATCACATGATTTTTGTCCTTGGCTCTATTGATATAGTGTATTTCATTGATTGATTTTTGTATATTGAAACATCCCTGCATCCCTGAGATGAATCCCACTTGATCAGGGTGTATGATCTTCTTGATGGTCTTCTGCATTCTGTTTGCCATTATCTTATTAAGGATTTTTGCATCTATGTTCATTAGTGAGATTGGCCCAAAGTTCCCTTTTTCAGTTGGGTCTTTCTCTCCTTTGGGGATCAAGGTGATGCTTGCTTCCAGGAATGAATTTGGGAGTATTGCTTCCCTTTCAATTTCATTGAAGAGTTTAAACAGTAGTGGCAGCAGTTCCTCTCTAAATGTCTTGTAGAATTCAGCAGTGAAGCCATCAGGGCCCGGGATTTTCTTGGTTGATAAGTTTTTAGTTACATTTATAATTTCATTGGTTGATATTTGGTTGTTCAGAATTTTTTGTCTTCTTCGTTCAACTTTGGTAATTTATATGTATCTAGGAATCTGTCCATTTCTTCTGTGTTGTCCATCTTATTGGCATATAGGTTCTGGAAATAAGCATTGATGATCCTCTGGATTTCTGCTAGGTCTGTTATACTTTCACCCTTTTCATTCCTAATTGCATGGATTTGGGCCTTTTCTTTCCTTTTTTCTGACAAGGTTGGCTAAAGTTTTGTCAACTTTGTTGATTCTTTCGAAGAACCAACTCTTGGCTTCATTGATTTTTTGTATCATTCTCTTAGTCTCCATTGCATTGATTTCTCCTCTGATCTTTATAATTTCCTCCCTTGTATGAGCTTTGGGGTTGTCCTGCTCTTCTTTTTCTAGAAGCTTGAGGTTCAGCATCAGGTTGTTTAATTGGGCTCACTCTGTTTTCCTAATATGCATATTCACTGCTATAAATTTCCCTCGTAACACTGCTTTCATTGTGTCCCATAGATTCTGATATGTTGTATTTTCATTGTTGTTTAATTAAAGGAACTGTCTGATTTCTTCTTTAATTTCCTCTGTGACTCATTGGTTATTCAGAAGTGTGTTGTTCAATTTCCACCTATTTATGAAATTCTTTGAGTTTCTTTTGCTATGGATCTGCAATTTCATCGCACTATGGTCTGATAATATACAGGGGATAACTTCAATTCCTTTGCACTTAAACATGTTCTATGTGTGAGTAGGTGGTCTATTTTGGAGAATGACCCATGTGCAGCTGAGAAGAATGTGTATTCTGATGTTGTGGGGTGGAAGACTCTGTAAACATCTGTTAAGTTCATTTGTTCAAGAGTTTGATTGAGTTCTTGCATTTCATTACTTATTTTTAGTCTAGTTGATCTATTTATTTGTGACAGTGGGGTGTTGAGGTCCCCCACTACAATTGTATTAGTGCATATATGACTTTTCATGTCTGTTAGTATTTCTTTTATATAGTTGGGTGCACTAGTGTTTGGTGCATAGATATTTATGATTGTCATCTCTTCCTCTTGGATTCTTCCCTTTACAATTATGTAGTGTCCTTCTTCATCTCTCTTCATCAGTGTGGTTTGAAATCTACTTGATCTGCAAAGAGGATAGCTACTCCTGCTTTTTTTCGGGTTCCTGTCTCATGGAGTATTGCTTTCCACCCTTTAACTTTCAGTCTATGAGTTTCCTTTTGAATCAAGTGTGTTTCTTGTATGCAGCATATTGTTGGATTTTGCTTCTTGACTCATTCTCCCAGTCTATTTCTTTTGATTGGTGAATTGAGACCATTATTGTTGATGGTTATAACTGAAACGTATTGACTTGTCATTGCCATGACTTTTTCTTTTTGTTGGGTTCTCCCCCTTTACATTAAATTTCTTATCATGCCAGGTGGGTTCATTCTGCTTTGCTTCCTGGGTTTGTGATCCTCAATGTCTGTTCCTAGGATATTGTGTAAAATTCTTTGGAGTGCTGGTTTGGTATACACGAAGTTCCTAAGGTGCTCTTTGTCATGAAAGTATCTTATTTCTCCATCAATTTTGAAAGCTAGTTTTGCAGGGTACATCAATCTGGGTTGGAGGCTGTTTTCTTTTAGGGCTTGGAATATGTCACTTCAAGCTCTTCTTGCCTTGAGAGTTTGTGTTGAGAAGTCTGCTGTGATTCTGATGGGCTTTCCTTTGTATGTGATTTGCTTCTTTTCTCTGACTGCTTGGAGAACTTTGTTCTTCTGTTGTGTTTCTGGAATCTTAACAATTATATGCCTATGTGTAGACTTTTTTTGATCAAGGCTATTTGGAGTCCTATATGCCTCACTTATCTGTATGTCAAGCTCTTTTCCCTTGCTTGGGAAGTTTTCTGCCACTATTTCTGCGAAGAGGTATTTTATGTCATCTGCACTCTCTCCTGTTTCTTCATTGAGCCCAATCTGTCTTCTGTCATTCTTCTTTGCATCATCTAGCAGGTGCTGGATTGATTTCTCATGTTCCCTTATAATTTTAAAGCAATTTTTCTTTTCCTGGTCACTAATTGCAATCTTATCTTCTTTATCTGAAATTCTGTCCTCACATTGGCTCATTCTGCTGTGTAGACTTTCAGTAGAGTTTTTCATGTCCTGGAAATCTATTTGCATCTGTTTTATGGATTCCATTTGTTTCTTATGTTGGGATTCCATCATGTTCCTGAGCTCCTCTCTAGATTTATTAATCATATCTTGCACTAGGAGCACAATTTCTCCTGTTATCTGAGAAATTATTTCTGATTTCATTTTTTCCAGATCCCCTTTTGTTGCCAGTTCAGTGGGTCCAGGCAGTTGAGTATCAGAATTGTCCATCTCATTTCCCTTTGTGGTTGCTGTAGGTGATCTGGAAGTCTGGTTTTGAGATTTATTTACATGTTTTCTCATTTCGACTGGGCCGGGCGGCTGTTAGCACCTGCACAGATTACCTCCTCTGAACTGGATGAGTTGGGACAGCGGCCGGGAGCAGCGGTAGGGATGGTGACCCAAAAGCCCCTTCCTCTTGACCAGGAGCAGTGGGATGGTGGCTCAGAAGCCCCTCCCTCTGGGCCAGGAGCTGTGGGAGGGATGGTGGCCTGGAAGCCCCTCCCTCTGGGCTAGGAGCAGCGGGACAGAAGGTAGCCCAAAAGCCCTTTCCTCTGGGCTGGGAGCAGCAGGAGGGATGGTGACCGGGAAGTCCCTTCCTCTGGCCCAGGAGCAGTGGGACGACGGCTCAGAAGCCCCTACCTCTGGGCCGGGAACAGCGGGACTCAGTACCTTGGTCTGGTGGTGTGGTGTCCTCTGTGTCTTTATAGTGTGGAACCAGGTGGCTGCCTGTCTGCAGTGGGGTGATTCGGCCTGTTCTGTGAGACTCAGGATGTCGGTAGGACATGGGCAGACCTGCCTGTCTGCAGCAGGGTGTTTTGTCGTCTTCCATGGGACTCAGGACCTTGGTAGGGCGTGAGCAGACCTGCCTGTCTGCAGCGGGCTGATTCAGCACGTTCTGTGTGATTCAAGACCTCAGTAGGGCATCCTTTTATGTTTTCTTAATGAATCAAATACTTCTGAGGTTCAAATTAGAAGTTTTGTAATAGGTGGGAATGAGAAGTGAGTAAAGCATTGTCTTTATTTCCAAAATGTTTATAACCTCTATGAAGATACTGCCATACCAATTAACAAATACAATGTTGCCCAATAAAAATGAAACAATAGCAATTTAGATGACTCAGGAGGAAGAAGTTAGTTTGCATGTAGAGATTTGAGACATGTCTGGAAGAAAATATGATACTGGTAATATGGAAGTTGAATTTTCAAAGGTGAGCTTCAAATAGATGTAGGAGTTCAAAAATGTTTCAGGATAGATGAGCAATATGAAGAGCCAGGGCTTTGTGAATCTTAAATGTTGTGAAAGGCTCAGTAGCTTTCTGTGGCTGGAACATCCAGTACTTCTTGAGGGATACAGGTTCATAGAGGGGAAATGAAATTAGAAATCTTCATTTTACACAGGAAGAGGCCAAGACCAGAGCTCTGTCTGTGGTATCTGTGTGCACTGAATCACTGAGGCTTCTCAGGAGGATAGGGCTGGATTTTGCAAGGCCAGTTATTATCTTTCTACTGGTGTCTTGTTTAGAAACGTAACCAAGCTAGCAAGCAAAAGTAAAGTATTACCTGGGATGAGAAATAACATTTTTATTAGTTTCCATCAGATTCCCTCCAAGGAAGAGCCCACTTTTTGAGGTACAAAGTCACCGAATGGTAGCGCACTTGGCAAACTTACCTTCTGGGTCTACTTCCGTAGTGGTTAACTGACTCATTGTCAACTTGAGTGGGAGCGCGCAGCTGAATCGAGTCAGTGTAGTTCTGGGTGTGGAAGACTAACTTTAAGGAGGATCATTGTCTGACCGGTATAAAAAGGAGAAGGAGGGAAGGATTTCAGCTAATCTTCCTTGGAGGAGCTTTGTTGCAACTGCTTTTTTTCAGCGGTTTTCTTTTAAAGAGCTTTGGCTGTTTTCTGAGAGGAGCTTCAATTTTCACCTTCATCTTGGAGGTCATTTCCTGGCTTCTGGTGCAGATCGCTCAGCTTTCTGGGATGATAGTTTGGCCTTTTAGCACAGACACTTCCGCTTCCGGCCCCAGCCCTTGGGCCTTTTCGGGCAGATCCTTCGTTTCCCATCACGGATCCTTCGCCCGATACCGTGCTGCACAGGACATTGCAGGGGGCTCCAAGCCCTCCACTGGATCCTTGGGGTCTCCAGACATCTTGCACTCTTCTATATCTGACTCTAGTAAGCTTTGACTAATACACCTTTCCCCTGTGTAAAATAGGGTTGCTAGAATATCTACCTCGGAGACTGCTTAGCCTAGGAAAGCATTCATGTAGAGCACTGAGCATAGCACCCGGCACATGGTAAATGTGAGACGAGTGTAGGGAAGGGTTATTATTGTTTTGGGATTGTTGGAACATCTAGTGGTTGGAAGAGGAGCAGAGACGAAGAAAGAACGCCACAAAGGAAAGCAAGAAAGTCTAAATTAGATATGAAAAGGAATGTACAAGCAGAGGAGGACATACAACGTGAGCGGTACAAGAATTGCTGTTAATGGGGTAGAGAAAACGGCTGGAAATGACTGAGAAACTTTAACACCCTTTCTTCAATTTTAATTTAATGATTTCCCACTCTTACTTTCCAGGTGGAAACTAGAAACCAAGCCCAGGGTCCCTGGGGTGAGCATAGCACAAGGACTTTGCAGGACTCTTTTGGAGGGTGAGAGTTAGAGAGTGCACTCAGGGTGACCCTGGAAGGGTGGGCTGGGAACAGAATCTCAGCCAGGTGTCTAGGTCTTATGCTCACTGGGTTAATAATACATAAGGAGTTTATTCCTATTTTTTATACTGGGCTTTTCTATCGTCATTTTGTAATTTAATAAAACAGAAACTAACTATATTAGTATCTGTTTCTGTTTAAATTTTATGGTATGGTGTTGGCTTGCAATACTGCTGCCTGCTAAATTCACAATGGATTATGGATTCATAAGAAGAGGAGGAAAGTGCTTTGAAAGTGCTTCTCTGAGAGTTGAGGCAAAGGCCATATGTCAAATTTTCTTATTGGAGAGGGGGGAAATAATGGAAAGGACACCATTTTGGAGGACAGGATATATTGGAAAAATTATGATTGTTTTGAATGTAATTTCCATGCCTTCAAAATAAAGGTAGTGCCTATTTGACAAATGCATTGGGATAATAAAATATCTTACTATGCCTAGTACAGTGCCAGGATCATATTTGCATTCATAAAACTTGTATATGTTCTTCCAATGACTATTTCTTGAATAGCTCGCATGTGTCAAGAGCTATTTTTAATGTTGAGGGCAAAGCAAAAAGGAAATTTTTCTTCAGAAAAGAAGTACAAGCTCAGTTGTGGTCGGAAGGTTGGGAAAAAGAATGAGAATATAAATAGTTATAAGCTGTAATGATCTCATGAAGACAACCAGAAGAGCTGCTATGACGGAGGCAGCAGGTGGTATGTTTTAGGCTGGCTTGGTGGTTCTATCACATGCTATCAAAAGGTCACTATTTCTGAATTACACAGATTTAAGGGAGTATTTTTCTAAATGTAGTATGGAAAATAATATAGATTTGTTTTTGCCTTTTCTTTCAATTCTGACATAGCTGCTGTTTGCCTTTGGATGGTAGCTGTTGTGTTAAAAATTTCTAATAGCTCAGTTACAATGACATAGTCCATTGCTACTTATACATATGTATGTTAGAGTCAGTTTGCCTTTGACTTTGTCCAAAACTAAGTAGTTAATTCAGCTTGGAAAGGTAAAATATTTAAAAGTTGGGGGAAAAAGGGACTTGGTCATAGATTGCTGTGATTCATAGCAACATTTTGTGTCAAAGAAAATGTCAACTTTGTAAGTTACAACCTTTCAGATACTGAATCCTGGTAAATGTCTGAATCTATGGACTAATTTGTTCTTTAGTGAAAGAATAAACTCTTGATGAAAGTCATCTAAACAGCCATTTTGCTACTCAAACTGTTCTCTCTGCTTGCTATATGGAAGAGCTGCTGAATTTTTATAACTATTTTTAGCCAGATGATAATTTATAGAGAGCTCATTAAGTGGAACACATAGTTCTATCTGTTAAAAGTTTTTTGGGAAGAAAAAAATAAGCCTGCCTGAGAGACTTCTGTAGTTAACTCCTCACTGGTCTAACAACGTGTTGTAATTCAAAGTTGTAAAGATGGAAGGTAGTTTAAATTTCCAATTCTGATGTTAACCAGCTGGGGCAGCTTTATAAAACTGATGAGTTGGTTAGTTTTTAAAACCTGCACACACATTTTTGAGGCAAGATTCAGCTAAACCTAGATTTATACTGAGTTGGATTTGGAGGACACAGTGTGAGAATGGTTCTGAACATAAAAGGTGATCAGAATCTTATGGGGAGTTCAGGGAATACATTCATTCCTGGATTCTAAGTAAAATGCAGGGTTGGCTGGGAAGTGTATATGTTTGTCAAGCTTTCAAGGAGACAAGCAGCTAAATTGGGAAATTAAAATTCAGTTGCAGGCAATCAGGTCCAATGCTGTAATGAAAATTTAAGAGATGAATAGTACATGGGAAGTTATTTAGTTATCTAGTCATCTGCTTGTTCAACTTACAGTTATTTTTCCATGTATGTAGTACAGTATTTAGTCTGTTACTGGGAATGTAAAGTTGAAAAAATCTGGTTTCTGATCACAAGTAGGTATTCTTGTTAGCACTAGAGGGCTATAATAATGTAAATTGGGCTGTATGGATGTGTATTTTTTCCTCAAGCATCAAATGGTGCATATTTATTTCTTTTTGAAAAGCCATGAACTGCGTATATTAATATTCCCAAACTACTCTTTCTCTTTTCTACCTTATTTTAAGGAGAAGTACAGTTCATATAATTTACAGATTCCTCATATGGAAACATTAAGTTAAATTTAAAAATGAGTTAACATTTATTAAGTCCCCATGCTGTTCAAGGCACCTATACTAAGTACTTTATTTGTAATCACATATAGTCTTCACAACAACCTTAGAAAACAGAAACTATCATTACACTCATTTTATAGTAGATGAAGTGACAGTTAATTGATTGTGTTAACTTGAGTAAAAACACCCAACTAAATTGGATCAGCATAGTTATGGGTATAGCTGAAAGGATTTACCTAAGAAACTTACCTAAAGAAACTTACCTAAGACCTACCCTGGGCATGAATGGCACCAACCAATAGGCTTGTTGCCTGAATGGAATAACAGGGAAAAGTAGAGGGAAGGCTCCCTTCTGTTTTTTTCAAACAAGCTCCACCTTTGTCTTGGCCATGTCTCCTGGCTTCTTCACACACTCTTCAGCCTCCCAGTGCAGACCCTTCAGCTTTCTCATAAGACTGTCACAGGAAACAGCACTGAGCTCCAGGCTTTCCACTGGATCCTTCGGGTATCTGGTGAACCAACAGAACTTGTGCACTTTTACACACCTGACTGCTGCAACCATTGTGAGCCAAGCTTATAAATACAAATATACTTGCATGTCTTGCATTCAATCTCTTTCTCCAGTAAGCTTGGACTGATGCAATGAATGAACACAGAAAGGCCGAGGAAACATGCCCAAAGTTATACAGCTTATGGGTGGTTGTGCCAAACAATTGACCCTTGCAGTTGGTATGTTTACTTATCACATGTTGTGTCTTTGGAATAAAGGAAAAATAAAAATATGTTTTGATACACTCCTGCTAGTAACAGGTAAGATGATGTATTCTGATGCTTAACAAGAGGGAAATCACTGGGGATAAACATTTTAAATTCTTTATTTCTGCTTCCACAAATACATACTACCATCCCCAACAACAAAGACAGTGAGAACGAGGAAATAGAGCACTCTGTAGACCCTGGAGAAAAATAAATCACCATGAGGTATGACAACAATCAATTTTTCACTGGACACTAATCAAGCAGATAGAAAGAGGGCCATGGCATGTGATTTAGTTAATTAAATCTTTGAGAGAGGAGGGTTAGTTTATGGAGCTGTATGTATTTCATAATGACAAAACCCAGCAATGTGAATAGTATAAAGTGTGTATCACTCTAACAATGATGAATGAAAGAGCATATGATGTTCTCTCTGCCTCTTTTAAAAATGGTAGAAACTGCTTCATGTCAGAACAATCAAGATATTTCTATTTGGTAACCTGTTCCTGAGCCCTGCTGATCCCATTAACTTACACTCAGATATGTGGCAATTCATTTCTCAAGGAATTCTCCTGAGACGGCTCTGGCAACCTAAAATACCAGGCAGCTCTTCTTGAGATAAATACTTGTATGTGGCCAGACAGGGATTTTAGAAAATAGACAACTTGCTTCTTTATTCCTTGGAGTCCTTGGTCTCCAGAGGTTCATTTTTGGATATTTTACAACCTGCTGTTGGCTTTCTCCAGTTGTACAGTTTTCCTTACATCTTTGCATTTGTTAATGAAGTCTGAATATATCAGTCAGCTTATAGCTGTGTTTTGCTACAATAACAAATGATCTTCTCAGAGGCTAAACCCAATAAAAGTTTGTATTTTTTTAATGTTACTTGTGCAGCAGAGAGGGGTTTAGAAGACTTATAATCCTCTAGGAACTCAGGCTGAAGGAAGATCCTTTATCTTGACACATGAGTTTATACAGCCCAGGAATAGAAGAGAGAATGTGGTAATTATATACTGGCTCATAAAACTTCTGTCTAGAATAAACAAATGTTACTTGCAGTTACCTTTTATGCACCAAAAGAAATTATGTGACTGACAAATTTTAAGTGGAATGGGAAAAAGATGTGAAACAGAATGTGTATCAATAGTCCTAAAAGAGAGGACAAACATAGGAGTCTTAGAAGAGCTGGTAGATGCTAAGAAGTGAGGAATAGCCACAATCTGACATCTTGGATTTCTAACCAAATACTTTTTTTTTGTTTGTTTTAAGAGTCTTCCTCTACCTCATCCAAGGGTCAGTTTTGACCATCTAGTGTACTCTTCTCTAAATAATTAGGAGAAGACAGGTTAACAGCAAAGAATATGGATCATGAAGTTCCTGAGAACCATATGTAATATTTTAAAAAATTGACAACTTTACAGACTCTTCCTTAAACAAAGGAGCAGGTGGCAGGTGACTGTGTATGTTTCTTGCTCAAAGCTCCTAGAGGCTCTCCAAAAATATCTAAAATGTTTGCTCAGGCAATACTTTCCTGAACTACCTTTCAACATCACTTATTTTGGTCTAGCTAGATGGAATTTTCTTATTATTGTTAATTGTTTAAAATTAACTGCATATGAAGTAGTTGTGAGCAGCCATAGAGTCGAGCTGTGGCCATGGTCTTCTCCAGTGATCATCTGCAGTTACCTGAGCAATGGAAGGGCTCATGCCCCTGGGCCAGACAACTTCAATACCACCAAATAGTGTCTGTCCCTTTCCAAAGGCTGTCCTATTGCCAGTGCCACAGTTCCTGACACTGAAGAAGGCATAAGAAAAATTCTACAACTTTTTATATAGGATAAACACCCTGAGGATTATTTTATGTTATTATCAATCTTTTTCTTGACTTTTAATTTCACATCTCATAACAATATGACTTAGAGTGACATTTATCTCACCCAAAGATATAATACTATATTCTTGGAAAGAATAGAACAGGAAAATGAAATGCACATTTCTTCCAATTTATCTTTATGACCCAATTTTATTCCTGATAAGCCCAAGGTAAAAAAGGCACCAGCATATCTTAAATATGATTACTACTTTCTGGACCCTCCAAAATACTTTCTCCTCTCAGAGATTATGGACCTTGAAATTGCTCATTTACCAGAGATCTGTGTAGTGTACCTTCATCTAAGCCCTGTGTTAGCCTGATATCTCCACCTCCAAATTGTCAATCTGCTCTTCTATCATTTCCCACACAACTATCCTCATCCACACTACCACCCTGTCTCAGCTGGATTATTAAAACAGCTTTCTTTCTGAGAGAATCTACCCTTGCCTTACTAACATCCATTTTCACTCAACAGCCATGGTAATTTTTTCACAGAAAATCAGTCATTCCTTGCTTATAACCATTTGACAGATTCATATTAGAGATATTGAGAGATTGAAATTTTTCTGTAGAAGCATGTAAAGCTTCATATAATTGAAGTCTTAGCTTCTCATCTTAGCCCCTACCACTCCATTCTTCTCCTGTCTCTGTGCCAGTTAAAATGTTCCTTGGGCACAGCAAACTTGGTTCTTCTTTTTGTCTTTTTTTTCTTTTACAATTTTTTTCTCACTTCAGGGATCTCTTTTCCCTAAAACACCCCCATTGTCTGTTCCTTAAGTGTCTGGTCAAACATCACCTTACCAAGTAACTTTTTCTTGACTACCACATTTGTTTTCTACTGCTCTGTGTAAAGGGTGCCCTTAAACTAAGTACCTTAAAACAATAAACACTTATTATATGATGCTATTTATGTGGGTCAAGAAACTGAAAGCAGCTTAGTTTGATGGTTCTGGCCAGTTGGAGATTGGAGTCAAGTTGCTGACCAGGGAGGTAAGCATCTGAAGCCCAGTCTAGTGTTGGAGAAGGCACTTCCAAGATGGCCCGAACACAGGCTTCGGAGGCAAATGCTGCTGGTCTGGAGGAGGTCTCCTCTTCTCAGGGAACCCTCTAGGACTGGTTGGATGTCTACAGCCTGGCAGCTGGCTTTCCCTAGAATGAGTGGTTGAAGAGAGAACAAAGAGGAAGTGCTAGTGCTATGGATAGCTTCATCATGCAAGTCAGCACAACTTTATTTGTTAGAATAAAAAAACCCAACCTCCATTCAAAAGGAGATGGATCAGGATCCCCTTTTTGAAAGAAGAAATATCAAAGCATTTTTTTTTTAAAACGCCATAATGAAAACTACTCCCTACACAACTCCTCCCACAACTGCCTAACCCTCTATTCTGCTTATCTTTATGCCACTTTATCACTCATGGCATTTCTTTAAAGAGACAATAACATGAGATTAAGACTATGAACTCTGAGACTAGCTGTTTGATTTAAAATTTGAAGTCTACAACCAACAGAGAATAAAATCATGGGCAATTTACATAAATTATTTTTGCCTGCATTTTCACATAGGTAAGATTGGTCACTCGGAGCAACTTTAAAGGGTTGTGATGAAGCATAAAATAGATAATACATAGAAAGAGCACATAACTCTTAAAATCTTTAACATAGTGTAAATGTGGCAAAGTGCTGCGTGTTATTATTATTACCATTCCTATTATTTTATAGTAAACAAAAGAGTATGTGTGCACTTCTTTCTCATTATTAATATGATTTACATAAGTGGATGAAATTTGCTTGTTTACTACTGTGTCCTTGTTGCTTAAAATAAATTTTCAAAAGTATGTGTTGACTGAACGTATGCATTGGAAGGTAAAGATATTTAGTTACATGTTTCAGGCATAAAGGCTAAAAACATGTCTTAAATTCTTTGAATAATTTATTCAACTATTCTTTCATTCAAAATGTTTTTGTTGAAAGTCTGACAAAAGCATCTATTTAAAGCTATCATCTTGTAACCTGGTATAAATTATTAGGGTACAAATGTTATTTCAGAAGATATTAATGTTACCATAGAACCAATGAAGGATTCAAGAAGCAAAGAAACAACTAGTGATTAAAATAACCTATCATTATGCCCATAGATTTTATAATGATAATTTATATGTTTTCACAATTATTTCAGTGAGACATATGTAGGTTAAATGGCTGTACCTTTCATATTAAAAAATCACATTTTAAGGGAAGCATCAAGGTTAAGACTAAGAATCTTGATTCCTGTAAGATAAAATTCAGTAAGAATATTGGGGTCTCCATACAGCTTCCTCAGTGTACCTATAGTGTTAATTTTGGTGACAGTCCTAAAATTTTTATACAAATTGATGATCCACAGAAATAGGATGGTCTACTGAATATGGACTTTCTTAAAACATTCAGAAGTTGAAAGTGTAAGCAAATCTGAAACATAAAATCTCTATTTTAATTACACAGTATAAGGAGACAATACAGAATTCCCCATTTGCCCTATCCAGTGCAAGCCAAGAAGAATATGCCTAAACCAGCTGTCTGCATTGGCCATAACCACGTGCAGACATGTAGCCCAGGGCTCCTGTAGAAGAGATCTGAAAATATGTCCTGCTTCTATGTTATCACTGCACTTGTTCTTGCACCTGCAGGCTGCTTTCTGGAGTTTCGTAAGAGACACCTTGAGTCCCCTTAAACCAAACATCATTAGTGAAAGGATGGTAGTACTATAGCAGAAGACCATGCATGTTAAAAAGTCCTCATCCAGGCAACCACAGACCTGATCAGATACTCTTGAGTGAATCTGCCTTGGGTTAGGAAAAAAATACACACTCTCTTTTAATTGATTGTTTGGAGTAAGAAACCTGCTGCTAAGGGAACAGATTTAGGCAAGGCCAGATTTCATTGACTTTCCCAATTTCTAGATGGTCCCTGCTTCTTTTACTGATTCTACTACTCTCATTTCATTTTTGCTGGTCATCTGAATCTACAAAAGAAGGTGTTGCATATATGATGCCTGTATGGCATAGCAGATTAATATGATTGCAAAATTACAAGAAATTATACTTTGCTCTTATGTAAGAAATAAATGAATTGATTTTTATCTATTGTGAAGAAATACTTATCTTTTAAATAAGGTACATATGGAAGAGAGAGAACTTAAAATTTGGATTATTTCCTGGAGGTATTATAAAGAGATCAGATTGCAAGTACATTATTGATTATAGAAATATATTATTTTGAAATAATATCACATTAGAAAATTTGAAAAAAGCAGATAGCCTACTCTTTTCTGTTCATTTATTCATTATATATGTTATGGCTTTGACTTGCCCTGGGTGTTGAGGATGCAAGCTAGACATAACAATAAATGTACCCTGAACTCCGTGGCCTATGACGTCAGCCATAGTGCAAGGAATACAAACATTAAACAAATAATCACATGGACTATGAAGGCAGCAGGATGCCTGGCCAAGTGCCTCAAGAAACAAGGATGATGACTGATTTACTCAAATAGTGTTTATTGAATACCTTCTGTGTGCCTCTTCCCATTTGAGGCATGGAGCAGTCAACAAAATAGAGCAAATTTTGTTTCTATTTTTATTTTTATTTTTATTTTTATTTTTTTTTGGTACCAGGGATCAAACTTGGGACCTTGTGCTTGCGAGGCAGGCACCGGAACCACTGAGTTAAATCCCTGGCCCCAAAATTTGTTTTTATTGAATGAAGTAGGCAAATTTTTCTACTTTTAGGAGAAGTAATAAGGAAATAGATACATTCTAGAGAAGAGTGTATCAGTCTGATGTGTGGTGAGGGATGGGAACATTTAAGATCAATCAGAGCAATCCTGAGTCGAGGTAACAGGCACGAAAAGTAGGATCCTGTGGCCCGTTTCAAAGGCACTGGCTTTTAGTCTACTGAGATGAGCAGTGATGGCAGGCTTGATAAGTGACACAGTCTGATGTGTCTTGGAAAGATCTCTCTGACTTTATGGAGCCACATAAAGCAAAGGGCCATCTAGTCCACATCTACGCACAAATGGGGACTCTCAGATATTGGTGGTAATGAGTAGTTGTGTTCAGGGTACAATTTCAGGACTCAGCAACAGAGGTGGCTGTTAGATTGGATAAGGAATAGAGAAAGAGAGGCATCCAGGAACTTTTGAAATAAGGCTTTTAAGAGAGTCTTCTTTTGTGAGATTGTGAGTGGATATTTGAAGGAATAATAAGAATTAATAAAAAAATTGGAAGAGCAGAACATGTAGATAGAAGAGTTCATTTTTTTTCCATCAACACCTTCTAGTAAGAAGGAAGGAAGAGGCTCTTGTTTATTTAGTTATTGATTAACAAAATCCATTAAAATGAAATTTATTATACATCTATAAAATTTTTAGGGAAGGTATTATTTGAAACACTTTGTAGCATAAAAGCACTGACTGGCTCTGTATTAATCAAATTCTTTAGTTAGACTTTGCATTAATTAGATTTATCGTACATAAATTTAATAAACTTTATTTCAAAATAACTACTATGATATATTTTTCTTTTCTTTTCTTATGGGGTGGAATACTGGGGACTGAACCCAGGGAGCAAAATACTTCCCCAGCCCATTTCATTTTATTTTGAGACAGGGTCTAACTAAGTTGCTCCTGCCTCAGCTTCCAGAGTAGCTGAGATTCCATGTATTCACCACTGTGACTGAATTGTTTTTCTTCACACTGTTCGTTTTTTGTAACCAGAAACACAAATTGTGAATTTCCAAAATCACACTATAATGAACCTATTTAACAGTCAGGAACAGACAGTGTTATGCCTATTGTGGCAGTACAATACCCTAACAACTCTGGAGACTTCTACTGTAAAAAATTAAGAAATTTCCAGCCTGCTTATAAAAATTCGAAGAATGCAATTAACCTGGACATGAACTATATTTAATCTGGTCACATATTAAATAAATCTATTTAAATATGCATGGTATCAGCAAATATGTGTAATATTACTAAATATTTTCATTTTATGTCAAATATTTACATATTTTAATACATCATATTTATTTTTCTTATTAAATAATTATTCATCTCTTTTGTGTTTCTTCAACATAGTATTCATATAAAAGAATTCATAACAAAATGACAGTGCCACCTATGTTTTATTTAATGTATTTTAAATCACTGCACTGGCATTTTACTTTAGTTTTTGTGCTTTGTATTTTTATTCTTTCCAGGAGCTTCTAGAAGTACTTAGTCTTAGAAGAGTTATTAACCATGTTCAAAAATTACATTATTCAAACTAGCCAAAGCAATAATAAAGGACATCAAAGGCTTTGTATTGTGCTATTTTGAAAGCTGGGAACAGTCCAGTTTGGTTTGATTTTTCTAAAGAAGGAAATCAGATGTATCAGGACAGGATGCACAGAATTATGACAACCAAGCTCTCCCAGCATGGAGCTGATAGGATAGAGGAAACCCTGTCCGGAACACATCTGGCTGGAGGCTCTCATTCTCCTTCTCCTTCTCACGTGATGTATCACATCTTCTGGTTTGAAAATAGTGGTGAACTACCCAGAACACATTCTCCAAGGGTTTATAAATTCCTGTGTCCTATGGGGAGAAGAGGTGGATTCCAGTTTTCCTTTTATGGTTGAGTTACATTGAGGGGACTTGTACGATGATGTAACACATTCATTTCAGGAAAGAAAGTCATTTACTCAGTGTCATTAGTTATTAATAAAATAATACAGCTCTTGCAAAAGTGGCTACCTAGAAGAAAAATGTATGTCACTGTGAGTGGATAATTGTTTTTATTTGAGTTTTCTGGCCTGAATCGGATATGTGTGTGTGTGTCCTTCAGTAAAACTCTGTATTTTCTGTAGACTAAAGCCAAGATACTATTCAAGTGACTTACTTACAATTCTTCTGCTTGTGAGAATTTTCAGGTAATTTTCTAAAGGGGGTCTCATGCCAAGAGAAGAGTTGAAAAACTATTTACTGCAGTTGTCTTCTGTAGAGACCACAAAGTTCAGTTTTTCAACCACCTAGACCAAAATTCTGTCCTAATGCTATCAAGACATCTCTAGGAATTGTGAAATGCTAGGCCCATTTCATTTAAGGTAACATTATAGTCTAGAAAAGAAAAATGTTTTATAAATTGTAAAAGTTATAACAAATCAAGTGAACAAAAGTCCTGTCCAATTCCTGGTTCGTGCTTTTCTTCCTCCTCCCAGCCTCATGGTGTCATAGTTGTTGCTGGTTCACCTCGTTCACTTATTATTTCTGCCAGTTATAGCGACACAGTGACAAGCTGTCTTAGAAAAGAAGTTATTATTAATGTTCCCTTAAGGTAAACACAATCCTCCACTTTTACAATTTTTAGAAATGATTGCCATATGTATGTTCTCTGGAGAAAAACTGGAATGTATTATTGCTATAGACTGAATGTTTACATCTCTGCAAAATACATATACTGAAACCTAAACCTCAATGTGTTATCATCAGAGGTGAGTCCTTGGGAGGTGACTCAATCACAACAGTCAAGCCCTCATGAGTGAGAGTAGAAAAGAGGTGACAGACAGCCAGATGACAGTCAGACAGACAGCCTCTTGTTTAATGTGAGGACACAGAAAGAAGACAGCCATGTATGCACCAGGAAATAGTCCTATCCAGACTTCAAATCTACTGGTGCCTTGATCTTGGACTTCCTAGGCTTCAGGACTGAGAAATAAATTTCTGTTGTTTATAAACCACCCAGTCTATGATATTCTGCCATGGAAGCCTGAGCTAAGACAATTATTCGTATCCATTCTACTGATGAAAGAAATAGAAGTTTTGGTGATATTGAGTCCAGGTGATGGAGGTACTTAGAAGGCATCTTTGTGCACAGGTGGGGACTCACTGTAATATTGACTATTACTGTGGCCTCATTGCCATTGGTATTTTCATTGCTGCACAGTCACAGTGCATACATTTCCCCAAGTGAAAGCACCCCCTGTTGAAGTGTTCTGTGCAGTCTATTTATAGTGGGTTTTCTTTCATCTACTTGAAGCAAGCTTGAGGAGCCCTCCAAGCAGGGATTGCTAATGGTTTATATAAAGGACACTCAGCCTTTGCATTCTTTACACATCATTGAGTTTTAAAGTGCCAGACTGTGGCAGCTTACTACATAACATGGTCTCAATAAACCTATCAATTGGAGACTTGGCTCAGCAGCATTTCAAAAGTCTCACACTGGTCCCAGGTGCATTTGAGGAAAATGTCCCTTCTCAGCGGGTATATGTGAAAATCTAAATGCAGTGTTAGCCCTGGTTAGAAGAAAGGCCCAGAAACATCAAGGATTCCTGAAAGTGCAATCCAAAAATCTGCCTTTGAACCTGTTTTAACAACTCCCATTCAACTCTGTGAGGAGTCGGAAGTACCACCATCAAGGGCCAGTCTTTGGTGCTTGAATTTTATGTTCTTAAATAATGCCACTGACCTTCATTCAAGAGTAGGGTCAGCAAGGGCAACCTTTCAGGTGGAAGATAACTCACTTGTAATAGCAAATTCAGGACTGAAGAGTTAGAGCTTATTAGCAAATAGACTCAATTTAGGTGTGGGCTGTTGTGCTAAAGAAAAGTGATACCTTGGTAGCTTGAGGTCAAAGTTCATCTTTGTATTCAAATTTTACATCACCCTGGAGTCCCAGTCCAGATGGATAGACTATTACCGGCTTTTGTAAAAAATATTCTGACTCTTAGTTAGAAGATACTGCCTGTCAGTCAGGCACTGAAAACTAACATCTCCCATCGCTCAGTTCTTCTTCTGCAGACTCATTCTTCTTGCACTGTACACAAGAGCAGGATATTTTAAGTAGTAGCAGAGTAACTAGCTGAATAACATCTCATATAAGGGAACTTTAAAGCCTACTTTTCCAAATATCTCTTCTATTTCCTCCTCTCTTCCCCTCTAGTTCCCCTTTTTAGGGGTCATTTTATCTTGATGTCTTAATTTTTACTCAGATAATTAATACTCACTACCAAAACATAAATCCATTTATCCCATTATCTGGTTGCCAGTGTAACAAAGTGACACTAAAAAAATTAAGTTTTGATTAGGAGATGAAAGGACCATGGAAATATGATGTCCTTTTTAGGGAGGTCCAATTTAGGCAAAGCTTTCTGAGCACATAGAAAATAAGTTTTCCATTTCTTCTATTTGTAACTAAACTATGTTACAGGCATCTTTCTATATCTTTACTGATGGTCTGCTCTAGTCAAGATTTTGTAGTAACAAGAGATAAAATAGATAATTTAATTTGTGGAAGCTGTCTTCAGAGACATAGGTTGATGTATAGAGATACACACACATAGCTAAAATATACATGTATATACACATAGATATGCATGCCCACATGTATTTATATATACTCATACTATATATGTGTAATACAAAAAATATTAGCAATGACATCATAGAGATTTAAGCAAAGTTTTGTGTATAAGCAAAGAAGTAGGAGGTCAATCCTCTCTCAGATGGATTGTGCCCTATCCAGAGGGGAGCTCACATTTATGTTCTGCATAAGCAGTCAGGAGGATCTTAAATGGCAGGGAAGGGGGAAGGAGGGATTCTGGGAGAAAAGATGACAGGAATATGTGTATGAAAGTAGGAAAAAGTGTGATATTGGAAATGGCAAGTGATTCCAGTTTGCTGGACAAGTCAAGCTCTTATAAGGATGAAATCATGTGGGACACAGAATTCAGAGGGTTAGCAAGCCATTTAAAGGGATTTGAAATTAATCATGCAGGAAATGCAAATTAATAAAAGGTTTATAAGGAGAGTGATGGGTTCAATTCTATGCTTTATGAAGAACACAGTTGGCAAAGATTAGGATAACTTGGGGAAGAGGAAAGAAAAGATGTGAAAAGAAAATAGAAACTATGAAGGCCTGGCCAGGGTAGTGAAAAGAAAATAAAGAGAAAACTAGGACAGTTACCAAAAAGGATTTTATGACTTATTAAATATAGGCATAGGTGTCCCAGAAGAAAGAACAGTTAAAGAGAGGGCTACTGATTTTTAGGAAAAGGAGTGTTTGGTTAAAAAACATGTTTTCTTATTATCCCCCATGAGGCGCTCCTTACTGACAAAGTAATGATCGTATTGAAAATAGTTCTGGATATGTATATGCTTACACTTAACCCTCACCACAAAACTGATACTTGAACACTATTGATACTTTATAGATGAAAAAGCAAATATATGTATTAGAAAAGATTTAGATAGCTGTGATGTTTCAAAAAATGGGTGAACTGAAGTGTATTTCTTTAAAGTTTAATTCCTGAATACTCTGTCAGATTTACCTGGGATGCTGAGCACTGGGGCCAACTAAGTGAGATACGGGATCGGGATCTACTTTAAGTGCTCACATTGTTTTATATTGCTTCTTATTATGTGAACATGAAAGTGATTTTTCCTTATCTGCCAAGAATAGGAAAATCAAAAGAAACAGGCAAAACAAAAGTATAAAGGTTTGAAATACTGGGGTAAAATTTATGAGTGTAAAGTTACATTGGAACTGCCTTGAACTCTGCAAGGAGGGATTTAGTCTCTGATTCCTTTGAAATTAACAGCTCTGTTGCTACCATCTATTTCTGTAGTTATTATAGTATAAATTTTCTTTTCACATTTTATTTTCTCCTCAAAATGCCTTTTTAAAGGAGAACTGGTTCTTTTTATGTTCATTTACAGGTAAGAAAATTGAGTTTTGTGTTTTTTTTCCTTCGTAGCAATTAAATGACAAAACTAGAACTTGAATCTTAATCTTCTGACTCAAATTCTGGGATTCTTTCCACAGGCCCTCATTACCTAGGACAAATATGGTAAAATATCTGAAGCCAGGCAGTTTCTATCATGAAGACAGAGTCTGAGAGTTAATTTTTTAAACTGCCCTTCGGTCTCTGAAAAGTTTTAAAGAGGAAGCCACAAGCTGGGAATGCTTCATTTATCTTATCTCTCTGACAAGGAATAAGAAGCAGTTTGGAATTCCCTAGAGCTCCTTGTGTCTATTATGCACTGACAGAGCTTCCTGTAATTAAAGGCCATATTACATTTGGATGGAAGTGGCGAGCTCCCTTCTGGAAGCATATCACCATACGCAAGCCTTTATTTAATAAAAGAGAAATCAGAAATCAATCAAAAGTGAGATTTGTGAAGATTAAGATGTTAAACAAAGCACGTTCAGGACAGAGCTGACAAAATCTTTCTCTCTGCCTGGGTACAAAGAGAAGAAGCTTCTGCAGTCACACAAGGGATTTTATGTTAGGAGTGGGTGCAAATGAGCGATCATTTGTTGATCGGAGCTGGAAGTCTACAGAACTTTTCAAAAGATTTGGTGAACAGATGCTTTTAAAAGCTCTTACCAGCTCAGCCTTCACTACTAGTAATTTCAGACAAGGCAGGAGGTCGGAGCATTAATGTTATTTTCTTTCCTTTGTCTGTAGTCCTCTCAGCTAACCACTGATAGAGAGCCGCCTGAGCAGCATTGAGAAGCCCCCATAGTGAAAACACATCAATGTCAGCCTGGAACAGGGAGCTTGTTTTCAGCTTGAACTAAATGTTCAGTTCCTACCCTACTTTATCTTCTCCTAACCACATTATAAAGCAGATAATACCCATGACCTATCTCCAAAGAGATGCGATTTTGTGTTGTTACTGCAAATTTGTCATTTCATCTCATGCTGAATCCTATGTAGGTGTTCAACAACAGTAAGACAAAATAGTATAGAAAGAATGAATGGAGGTTCTCGTTAGCGATGTTGCTTACCACTGTAGAAGATGGTGTCATAGGTTGGGATCCTCAGAAACAGATCTTGAGATGAGGATTCCACAGGGACACATTGAAGATGTCCTCCCTGGAGACATGGCTATGGTGAGGCTGAAACAGGACAGACTGGATGCTATGTATGAATATTTATGTACCCCCAAAACTTTTAGTGCACACTAATCCCCAATGTGATGGTTTTTGGATGGGATCTTTGGGAGGTGATTAGATGATGAAGATTCTCCCCTCGTGAATGACATTCATGCCCTTGCAAAAGAAGCCCAGTGGACTCCCTTTTCAGGTCCACCATTAGAGCACTTGGGGATTCAGTACTGTACGTGAATCAGAAGTGGACCCTCAACAGACACCAACCTGCCAGTGCCTTGAATTTAGACTTCTTAGCCTCCAGAATTATTAAAAATGATTTTTCTGTCTGTAAACTACTTGATTTATGAGATTTTGTTATAATAGCTCAAATTGACTAAGACATCAGCAAAGGTACAATTGCCAGTGTCACTGTAGTCTCAGTGCCATATTTAAGGGGAAGTCACCCACCCTGAGGTCAGAGAGGTAGGATTCATGTTTCCATACCCAAGGGCTGTCAGATCCCAGCGATACCAGCTCTAGTGGCCTGAGGACAGGCCTAGGAATAGAATCTCACAGGCAACTTTAAATGAATGTATTTCAAAGGTAGAGAAGATACACACACACACACACACAGACACACACACACACACACACACACACACAGCCCAATAGGATCTAGTAGACAGAAAATTGACTACTGACAAAGATACTGGTTTAAATGAAACTATGTAGATTTGCAATACAGATTTTATTTTCCAAGATTCCATAAAAATTCTTAAAGTTGGTAATGCCACAAATGATCATGAATAGTCTTGGAGTACAGATATGCCTTTCTAGCTTTGAGATGGGAGGAGACTGAGGCCAGGACTGGAAGAGGGAGGCAGGGCACACTAAGGAGTTTGGGCCAATGGGGCCAAGGCTGGCTTTTAGAGTGCCCTGAATGCCATCCTTTGAGACAAGTTAATTCTACTTCTAAATAGGATACTTTGAAATACCTATTACTGTTTTTACCAGAATTCCCGTGATGTCGGAGGTGGGAGGTGTAGGGAATCCAGGGTGCCATTAGTATTTTCAACTGTTTTGGGAGCAGGCAAGCGTTGATTTATTTTCTCTTCCCACTGACTTTTTGAGGATGTATAGACTGTTTCCTTTTGCTGCCCTGTGTTTGCCTGTGTGATCTGCTTTGGCAGCTCCAAATTGGAGAGTATGTTACTGAAGCAGCAGAATTTGATGACAGTCCTGTATCTCCAGTGAGCATCTCTCCTCGCCGCAGCTCTGCTGTGCTCCACTGCACCAGAGAGATTCAGGGCATGATTGCAGTCAGGCAGGGCAGTAAGCAGCTGTTAAAGAGTGGGCAGAGTCTGCAAAGAGGCACATATGTACATATGATTTGATCCAACAATGAGATGTGACTTCTGGCAATCAACCATACATGTATATCAGCTTCATTTCATTGTGAAAAGGGATGCTGAATAGCTCATCCATCCAGATATGGCAGCCTTAAGTCGCAGGCAGAGCCATTAAGAATGTACTTAGAATATAAAATAACATCTCAAAAATAATCATCATTGGTATTAATGACTGCATGATAATTACTGTGCCAGGATTGCGGGTTCCTTAAATAAAGGCTAAAAACATCCATTTAAAATCTGGGAAACAGACTATTAAAATGGGGAAAACAAATGATTAAAGGTGGGATGGTATCCAGGCTGTGAGTGCTTTAGCTGCTTCATCCTTGTGGGCACAACTAGGGAATTAGTGTTGGATATTCACTATCAGCTGTCCAGCCCCCCTCCCAGGTCCTCTCTCCACCTTGTGTGCTGGGAATACATCAAGGGCCCTTTGCCCTCTGGGTTTGTTTAATTGCCTAATAAAAGGCATTGGGAAAAGCCTGGAAGTGGGGTAAGAGTGATAGCGGAGAATTTGTTCTCAAACTCCCTCCATCCTGGACAGAGGGCAACTACTGCTCTGTTCATAACTGGGAAACTGTTCCCTCTCCTTGCATTTTAAATTGAGAACTGCTGATGTGTTCTAGTTTCTATGGTCTCCCACTATTTTCCAATGATGCTGGCCCTAGGGTTCTCTACACAGCTCTTGTTGGTTTCCCTGAATCTTGCTCATACCTTTGTAAATAGTTTCTTTACTGCACTATCCACTTCCCCATTTGAACATGATTTCTGGACTTGCCTATAGCAGGAAGATACAACTGCTTTACCCTGGAAGACAAATCTGAGTAAATCTATCACTCTCACAGATTTCCTTATCCTCTAATGAGAACCAGATTGCCAACAGCAGAGGTACTTTCATTTAGACCCAGGTATAAAGGAGCCCTGTTCCAGAACCTGTGCTTTAAAAAGGTCCCATTTACCAGAAACACAGAAGTAACAAAAATAGTCATTAAAAATAATACTTGCTACTTCTGTCACTTCAAATTCAGCAGTGATCACCAGTAAGGTACTTCCTCTATGACTACCAATGTTAGGTCCACAGAAAATATATTTTTATATTTTTGCTGTGGTCCTGAAATCAATAGCCCTGTGTCTGAGCCTTTTGGAGCTTGGTAGTTTTGCTTGTGTACATGTGAGAGATAGGTACTACTTTAAGATCAGGAAGGAATTGGAGTGGTAGAAGCATAGGTAAGAGGAAAGAATAACACTAGTTTTTTCCTCAGCTATGAAGGAGTAATTTGCATAATGAAGAGTCCTTTCCTAGTACAGTGGTACCTTGGTTTACGAATTTAATTCGTTTTGTGCTCTGGGGGAAGATGGCTGTATTTGTGTTTGTGTGGGGAAGATGGCAGTGGTCCTTTTTGTCATGGATGTGGAGTGTGCCAACGGAAGCAAAGATTTGTCAAACGCTTCTATTTGAGAACTGAATTGTTTGCAAACAGAGGTGTTCCCGAACCAAAATATTACTGCACAGCAGTAATATAGAGAATATTTTTTACTTTTTAATCTTTCTGTGACCTAATTGTAGTTCTGGTGTTAAGCATGAATAGGAGTAATCCTAACGGTTGCACAAAGTGATAGAAGACACAGTTGTGATACTAAAAAATTCACATTTTTTTACACTTATATGCATACAAAAGTCAAAATTTAACATGATGAAAGTCACTGGCAAACAGACATTTAAAACTAGAAATGCAAACAATTTCATTTTAATAAAAATACGCAGTAAGATTAACATTTAAAATGAATGATTCACTTTTAATTAAACGTTTCTTTAATTTTTGACATTATTCATAAGAATTTGTTTACTTTTAATTTTGATCATAATTTTCAATATTTTGGATTAAAAAGTCTGAAAATAATCTTAATATTTCACATTTACTTTATACATTAATAAATATATATAGCCTTTAATAAAAATACTTTTAAATTTTTAGTTATCTAGGGATTTTTCTAACATTTTCTGTAAAGGGCCAAGTATTAAATATTTTAGGTTTTGAAAGCTGCATAGTCTTCATTACAACTATTCAATTCTGATATTGTAATGTAAAAACTGCCATGGACAATATGTACATGAATAGACAAGGCTGTGTTCCTATAAACCTTTATTTACAAAAACATGCAGCCAGCCCATTAAGCTTAGTTCTCCAACCATAGCTTTGGATTATTTTTATGCTACTGTAAAATTATATTAAAATCTTGCAATACAATATAATAAATAGTATATTTAGTAATTTTATAGTTTATGAAGTAAGTGTAAATGATTTCTTGGTTATTTTCTTTTTAAAGACATTACTTCCCTGGGTCAGGGATTTAGCTCAGTGGTGCTGGTGCCTGCCTCTAAAGCGCAAGTTCCCAAGTTCAATCCCCGGTACCAAAAAAAAAAAAAAGAAAAAAGAAAGACAATGTTTCCATTATTCTAGAAGTTGCCAAGTAACAAATTTAAGGTCATGTTTAGCTCATTCCACTGGGATCTACTCTATGTTTACAAAAATGTCTATCAATGGTGCACTTATTCCAAGTAAAAATCTAAGTGTCTGGTTGCTATTTAAAAATTTGGCAAAACTCAGTCATTTTCTAGAGGTCTCAGCATTCCCTTTAGGAAGATCACATGGCTGCAGCTTGCCAAATTGCTCAAATTCCACCAGTTGCCCCAACCCATCCAGTCTACTTGTCTGCTCTTATTACTGGCTGCCTTTATAACATTTGTTTTTTGAAATCCTTCTGAATCATTGGGAACTGCTTCTTATCTACCTTATAATCTCTTTGCACCATTATCCCTGTCCCAAACAAAATACACAAACAAATATAACCAACCAACAAATCAACAACAAAAATGGCAGCCCTTTTTCATGTGAAGTGTCTCTGGTTTTTTGTTTCTGCCATAGGACATGAAGCTGATGCTGCTGCCTGGATTATTTTCTGCTCATTCTCTCTTATTAAGAGGGCAGGAAAGAAGTTATAGAGTTTGCACCCACTTTTTCAGGTTTTCTAAGAGAATGCTCCAGCTCAATCATTATAGAACTATAATAACCAAGTAGGTAGCAGTCTAGATTTTGACAAAATAAATATGATAAAAATATTACTTAATATTTATGTCAGTGATTAATGTGCAAAACACTACAAAAATAAAAAGCACAATAAATCACCCCTTTTTTTACTAAAAAATTTATTAAGGAGGTCAAAGGCACTTGACTAAGGATTTGAGTTAACTGTGACAAATTCATGACAGGAAAGGTGTTGCTTCTAAGAACTTGACTAGGCTTACAGGGGAACAAGCTGGAATTGAAGCAATAGAGGACAGGAATTAACTCCTGTTCTGCATAGCTATGCAACATTATCCTATAGTAACAACCCAGAACACTGCTTTGAAAATTGTTAGGAAAATAGCTTTTCCTACTTATTACTTCAGCTGTGTTTGTATGTGTGTGCCTGCGTGTGTGTGGTATGTATTTTATGTTCTTATTTCAGCAGTTATTTGCTGGAGCAGTGACTTTCAACATCTGACAGAAGCCCAAAGTAAGAAATGTACTTTATATTGTGACTTATATAAACACACAGACATACAGAATTATATAATTTTGGAAATACATTTTCAAAACGTACTACTGTGATACACCCTAATATTTTCTATTCTTTTTCAGACTCATGTAAAAAGTATTCTAATAAAAATATTCTAAATTGTGCATTTTCAATAAGGGTGATATTGTTGTTCAGGGGGCAAAAATGGGTACAGGGGGGCAAAGAAAACTTAGTGTAATGGTTTCTGGTCCTCCAAATGGTCATCGCATATGAGTAGGTATATTCCAGCATTAAAATTTCATGCAGATGGAGTATTATGGGAAAAAAATGTTTGAAATGTTTCCCTAGTGGGAAACTGAATTAAAAAGTTGAGAAATACTGCAAAACTGACCTGTAGCTTCAAAAACATTGTGTTTAAAAATGCAGAATTAAAAAACAAGTGTTCTTAAATTCATATTGTTACAAAGAAGGCAAATGAGAGGGGAAATATAGGACCCACATGCACATTGAGTGTTTTTGAATGCCTCAAATTCCCCTACTGTAGATTCATTTTTTGCATGTGGGATTTAGGATGCTAGTTGCTTTTCTGAAACTACCTTCTTCCACTTCCCATTACTCCAAATTAAATGAATTCGTTCTTTTCTGCACCAAGAGCTCAGGATTCCAACTCCAGCTGTACTGAGAGAATGGCAGAAAAGAGATGATTGTAACAAAGTTTGAGGTTAAAAATTTAAATTGGGCTAATCTTAAGAGCTCTGATGGTTAATCTTTTCTGTTGACAGAACTGAGAAACTTCTTCAAAAATGGTTAAACACCTTTCTGGGTGTGTCTGTGAGGCTTTTTCCAGAAAAGATTAGCATTTGGGCCAGCAAATTGAAGGGGGAGAATGACACTGAATGTGGGAAGCCCTGTTCAAGAGTCTAGGGTTGAACAGAACACAAAGTGAAAACAGGAAGCTCACTTCTCCAGCATTGTTTGGCTGCTGCCAATGCCCATAGACAGCAGAGCCCAGAGTATTCCATCTTCCAATGTGTTCTCACACCAGTGTCCCTGCAGAGAGAGCTCTTCCAAGTCTTCAGCCTCAGACTGGGGCTGTGACATTTTTCCTTTTTCCAAGGCTTCCATCTTCTTGGCCTGGGGCAACGACAGCTCTCCACTTTGCAGAGGGCCATTGTGGGACAGTCCAGCCTCTGATTGCGGTAGCCAATAGAATAAATCTCCTTTTATAATTATGTGTGAATTTTATTGGTTGTAGTCCTCTGGATAACCCTAAAACAGGACCTAAAAATCATCACAAAACTATAATATCTGCCAGGATATAATGTGAAATAAAGAAGTAGCAGAAGCAGCAGGTTTCAGGCAGATGTTAGGGGAAACAAGAACCTTACTGTTTGCACTACAATGAATTAAGGTGACTTAAGGAATTTATTGCATTTTCAACATTTTTTCCTGCTTCTCTGCTTCTGTTGTGTAATTTTCTTTCTTTCCCTGAATTTCCTTTATTGAACCATCCCATTGGAAAGCTTCATAGGATGGAAAAACAATGAATGTTATCATAGCTTTCATATTACAACTTTAAATAAGTTTCCTTTCTACACCAAGTCTCGAATCCAGGAATATGTGGAAATAAGATTTTGCATTCATCAAATAAATTTAGATATAGTTACTATTCAGGCAAGAAATGATTCCAAAACTTGCAACAATATCTGCAAATAACTGCACTTTATGGTGCCAATAGGTATTACTCACAGCTCCCAGAGTCCTGTAATTGCAATAGCAGAAAATAGCATCTGAGCAGTGGAGATGAGGTGATGTGCACACCAGTGTCTGCCTCTCCATATGTTGATCAAGCTATTCAAAGCTTCACTCTCAAAATACAAAGGTTTCTTAGCACCTTCACCAATATAATCTTCATTTAAGGTATTATGAGGGCCACACTCAGTTCTGAACTTGGAAGCAGAGAAATGCAGTCAAGTTGAAGAAGGCAGCTGCTATATTCTGAGGGTGGTAAAATTGCTGAGGTGTAGAGATGATCAAAGAGCCAGATTACACCCTTACAGGTGAGGTGGGAGTGGAAGACCAAGCATAAGACTGTGTTTGTCAGGGAAATACACATTCTGGAGTGGTGTGTTCTGAGTGAAGTACTTCACTGTGTATTTTTAGAGGATGTACAGACAAGTTGAGATGAAAATCTGCTAGGAAGAGGCCATTTTCTATGAAACACGTTTTTGTGACTCTTGCTTCTGCTTTGAATACTTCATGGTCCCAGATGGACATGTTGAAGTATGCAAATTCATTTACTCTTCTCTACAGCTAAACTCAATTGCCACTTTAAAGAATGACATCTGGAGTCCAGATGTAAGATGATAAAAGTCCTATTCTTTTTGTAATATTATTACCTGTATTTTTACTCAGCAAATCATTTATTTGGTAATGATACAAAATGATTTATCTCAAGGTTCTATGTAAGGATTTTATCGGGAGTTTGTTAATATACTATCTTTCTAAAAATGTCACTCAAAATGCAGATTCAGGGACTTGTCTTTAGGCAAAAAACACACACATAAAAAACATCACTCTACATTCAGTGAATAATATCCAAAGTGTTCTTTTCACAATGTCATTATTATTTATCATATGACTCAAAATTTTCTTTAACACATCAATAACTTTTCCTATATATTTTCCTCTACACCTCTTATTACTTGAAATATGAGACTAATTTCATCATATTTAAGGCAAAGAACAAGTTTTAAGGGAGGATAATCCTGATAATTGAATTTTCTTTAGGCTGGAAATCTCTTGTAACATAAGGTTACCCCTAATGGAAAGTCTCTACAATGTATCATGATACTGCCTGTAGGTGTCCTTTGAACAAATTACAAAAATGTGACTTTTCTTATTGTTTAAATGAGTTAACTTTTCTAGCTGGCAGAGTCTTCCTTTTCCATTTATAGCTGACAAAAAAAAAGCTTTAGACACCACAATATGCTTGTTATGGCTGCACTGACATTTTTCAGATGCTTCTGAAAACGCAACATCACTTTTGAAATAGTCTGGTTAGCAAGGTTAGCTAATAGTGATGGGTCTCCATGGAATGACATTATTGTTACAGTAACCTACACTCCAGGAAGTCGATGCTTTCTACTTATCAATTCATTAGTTTGAAACAAATATTACTGAGTTATTGAAGGAAATGAGAACAGACTCCAAATTATGGAATAGTTTAAAGAATTTATTGTCTTCTCTTTTAAAATTTCTGGTTACTTTGGGCTGAGAAGTCACAAAGCATAGACACATTTTTAGTTTTATATCCCTAAAACAATTTATTTTTTCCATCTAATTGAGGCTCTTTCTTTCTATAATATATCATATTGTATCCTATTATTATATTCTGGCTTGTCTGGACAATACTGCAGTAAATTTTGATGATTGACAGAGCATTAAGTGAATTTCAATAAATTATGAGAGACTTCATTCTGCCAGCTAGGCAAAAAAAACCTCTTGACACCTCAATAAAAGGCACGAGTGGAGAGCTTTAAAAATAAATCTCTAAAATCTGAATATTAGTCCCATTTTTCCCATTCAGCAGAGTTGTTACAGACAGAGGAGAAAACTGAATAAACGTTTTTCAAATCTTCATTGTTATTGGGCCTTTTTATGAAAATCCTGGAAAACAGATTTATTCAATATTTCAAGATATATTTTAAAAATTAATATCATTAAAATTTAAATTTAAAATGTTATATTCATTTTTGCTAATAATTTGACATTGTCCATATAAATATTTGGTTTCTGGCCAATAAAAGATTATAATTTCACTGAGATATGTTGAGGACTCATCTTATTGTCATATGAATGTTTATGACATTTAAAGAATTTTTAGAAACATAGTTTTGATGATCGTATATCATCTAACCCAAAAAGATAGAAAGTAAAAGGGATGCTAATCAAGTGTGGTAATTTAGCTACAGTGGGAATCAGCTCAGCCGAAGAAAAAGTCAGCATGTGTAGTTTCTGTGCATTTTAGATGACCGAAGTGGTGTTTCAAAAATTCATGTTCTCTCTCTTGCTGTTTCTATCAATGTTTCCAATAGAGTATTTTTTATCATTCATTATGTTTATTGGTACATTTTAGGTATACGGTATAATGCCATTCATCTTTGGGATTTGTACCTTTACATAGTATATCTTGGTTCTTATTTTTTTCCCATTCTTCTGCCCTCCCTTCAACCTCTCCATCTTTCCCTATTTACAAAGACTTTGTTTCCATTTTTTCCTTTTCTCATATTAATTCCATTCCCTTCTTTCCTTTCCCCTACCCCTCCCTCTTTCCCTTCTCCTTCCCCTTTGAGCATGTTTCCAATAGAGTTTTAAGTTGATCCCTACCCCATGTCAGTTTTTCTTGATTATTAACTTGATTGGTTTAAGAGAAACCTGGGAAATGAGTGAAGCACATTTTTGTATCTCTGGGCTGGTTAGTGAGTGAGACCTTGAAGACTCTCTTTGGTCCCTGAACCCTGCCTCCCTCCCACTGTGCTCTTTTCCTGTCTGTGCTTCCTGGGTGCTGCTAGTCGAGCAACATTCCTCCATGATGTTTCTGCTTTGGAGCCAGTTAACCATGGACTGACACCTCTGAGACTGTAAGCCAAATTAATTAAAACTGCTTCTTCTTTTGTTTGTCAGTGTCAGGTACTTCCTTCCAGCAGTAGGAAACCTGACCAACCACCTCTCAAATTTTCACAAAAAATCCTTTGAATAATATGCATTTTGTGTATTTTCTCTTTATTTTACTCATTTCAATTAAAATCATTTACTTCTCTTTATTATAAGTTGCTTTAAATCAAATCCCTTCCCCACCCCACCACCACCATTTCTTTCTCTCCTTTTACACCTCCATTTTGCTCTTTGAATATCATCCTGGAGTGACAATGAGTGGAATAAAATCAATTGAAATTATGATAAAAGTTAGAAAGTAAGAGTATTCTGAAGGAGATGGGCTTTTGTCTGTGTAGAATCATCCTTGCTGTGTGTGATGGAAATGGAATTCAATACAACCAATTTCTTTATATACAAGTTTCCAAGCATTTCTTGCCAATAACTGTGCATACACACTTACCACCCAGGTACAGGTTCACGACTTGTGGTAAACACAAGATATGACCCTTTCAGGAAGAACAGATCTGCACCTGTATGAAAGATCCTAAAGGTAAAGCTTCCTTCTGTTCATTGCTTTGGTGATCAGTCAGTTTTTCCAAATATTCTGTGAACTATACCATTGGTTGCTGTCTGTTATCCAACTTGGTTAGTTCTGAAGGATATGTGCCTTTTGGAGTCCTTTGTTTTTATTATTTTGAAGTTTTGGAAGAGAAAGGAGATGAACAATTATATGTTTAATTTCTTTCAAGTGTAAGTCTTATGTGCTAATGCTTTCAAAGCTCAAATCTGAAAATGGATGACAATTTGTTTAGGTTAATTACTGAGTCTTTTAATGTTGTTATCTCTGCTCTCATTGAGAACTTTCCATCCTTCATTCTCTTTATTTTACACAAACTACACACACACACACACATAGGTCTTGGGACTCTTTAATATGTTATTCTCCTCCTGTGATAGGCATCTTTCTGTCTGAAGATGGCTCTTATTTTCCAGTACTTTTGTGTTATATTCACAATTTGGTGAAGGGAGGCAAAAATAATCATTACAAATGCAAAGTTTTTTTGTGTGTGTTTTGAGACAGAGTCGCACTGTGAAGTTCAGGTTGGTCTTGGACTCACTATGTAGCCCAGGCTGGCCTCAGACTTGTGATAATCCTCCTACCTCAGCCTCCTGAGTGCTGAAATTACAGATGTGCACCACCATGCCAGGCTTAAAGTTACTTTTTAATTGAAATTTGTGCTGACATAATTACAGATTTATATGGAGTTGTAATAGAAACAATACAGAGAGTCCCGTGCCCTGTACTCATTTTTCCCATATGATAACATTTTGTAAACTATAACCCAATAATTGATATTAGTTAGTTCACCTTACTTATTAATACTTCCCTAGTTTTACTTGTACTTAGTTGTGTTACATGTGTAGGTTCATGTGTCTGCTGTCACAGACAAGATCCTGAATATTTCCCGAACAATGGGTTTCTTTTTTGTTGCTGTTTTAAAACACAGCCATCTTTCTCCTCTTTGTTAACAGCCCCAAATCTCTCAATTTCTATATTTTTTGTTATTTAAAATATTCTATAAGTAGAATCATATAGTAAGTACCTTTTGGGATTGACTTTTTCATGAAGAATAATTCATTGGGAAGTCCTCAAGGTTGGGCATGTATCAAATAGTTCATGTTTTTTAATTGCTGAACAATGTTTATTATTGAATGGTATGCAGGACACATGACCTGCTCAAGTTTTGGCTCCAGCAAATACAGCTGCTGTGAATATTTGTGTATAAGTCTTTGGGTGACCACTCTTAACTCTTCTTCATAGAAGGCCTACTTCGCAGGCAGACTATGATTTCATGGCAGTGTATCCTTCCTTCAAGGTACATATACCATGGTTAAAATTTTACACTTACATGTATGTGATAATTCAATCACAGTTAGTATGTTCCACCAGATTTTAAGTTTCACAGGCCCAGAAATTCTGCCTGCTTTGTTCATCATTGCTTTGCTTTCTTTCTTTTTTTTTTTTTAAGGACAAGAGGTGGAGCCAGGGTCTTGCACATGCTAGACAAGAGCTTTGCCACTGAGAAACCCCAACCCCATCACCACTGTTCTTGTAGTGTCTAATGTAATGTCCTGCTATGAAGTGATGGAGTCCTCTCACGCCAATTTAATATGCCTCAGCTTAATCCCCCATGTGATGGTATCTGGATTTAGGGCCTTCGGGAGGTAATAAAGTCATGAAGGTAGAGGCCTAATGGTTGGGATTAGTTTCCTTTTAAGAAGAGGTATGAGAGAGCTCTTTCTCTGCTCTCTGCCATGTGATGACACAAAAAGTAAACATCCATCCCCTTACCAAGAAGAGGGCTTTCACAAGAACCTGACCACTCTGATATTCTGGTTTCTGACTTCCTAGCTCCAGAACTATGAGAAATGTATTCTGTTTTAAGCCACTTTATTTATCTGATAGAGCTCCTCTGACTGAGACATGCCTGGCTCAAAGACATTTGTGAAATGAATTGTTGAGTCAATATATCTACCATGATAGATAGTTTGTACATGTTACTTGTCTATTCTTACAGCATCCCAGAAATTTGTAAATCCATAAATATTATTTTACAAAGAAAATTAAGCAATATATTCAAATTACTCTGCCAAAAAGGGGGAAAAATAGAATTTGAATACAGACCTGTATGACATCAAAACTCCTGCTCTGTCTGCGGAACTGCCATTTTTTCTTGCAATTATGAAATCAATTTTTTTTTTTGGTACCAGTAATCGAACTCAGGTCCTTGCGCTTGCAGGGCAGGTGGCAGAACCACTGAGCTAAATCCCCAGCCCTAATTCTACTTTTTAACAATTCAATTGCAATTACAGGGAAGCATCTGTGACCAAATAATAATGTTCAATTGGTAACCTAATACAATATAATGAGATAAAAGCCAACCCTATAGCCTTTTGTTTTATGAAAGATCACATGAAAAAAGCATAGATAGCTGCTATGCAATCTGCAGTATGCAGGTGTGAAAATCTCTATTTCATAAGACACAAATCAACTTGGACATGTTTGGTAATTACTGTGTTAATACAGAGTAATTGCACAGCTATTTCTTTCTTACAAATTATATGGTAGTTATACTTGGAATTACCATAAAAATGAAAGACTTCTAGTTGCCAGTAAATGATTGCCTTATAATTACAAAATAATTGTGTAGTTATTTAGGCCTAGAAATATAAAGCATGGTACAAAATCCATATGCTTTGCTACCAAAGGAGCCAAGGCCCAAGGCTATTAGTCCTTTTAGTAATTTCTCTTAGAAGTTCCGAAAATGTGGAAAAACTTATCTTTTTGGAGAAGGAAAAAATTGTCACAAGGGAGATATCCTCCCTCATTAAACTCGAATTTTCAGTGACCCCAAAACCTATTGCACTGTAAAAATTAGGCCAGCAGTGGCAATAACAGAACTCTTTTGCCTTCCCCTGGTTAATTGTAAGTTTTCAAGAAGAAGCTAGCCAGTGTAACAAAATCTGTATGCTTTCCACACATCACAGAGCCAACTTGCCATGTGCTAATTGTGGCAATAATTAATTTATTGAACCTGTCACATAAATGTGGTTTTTTTTATCCTTTCCTGCTCAAACTATATTTTATTGTCTCACATTTCTACTCACTATTCTATTAAGGCACTGTATTATTTTAATATTAAAATATTATTTGTAAAACTTGATTATAAATTATGGTCCCAATTGTATTTATTTGGGTATTTGAGAAGAAAGGATTTTAAATGAAGTTAACGATAAAACAGAGTAGATGTAGAATTTAAAGCTATGGAATAAAAACTACAGTAGAGAGTAATTTCAGTCTCAAAGCTGAAGAAATTCAGTTGGCATTTTTATTTCTACACTGACATGATGCAAGGCTTCAAAAGGACAAAGAATGAAAAACAATTTTATTTTAACTTTTGGAATATAAATTTGTTCACCAATAAACAAATAGTGGTGAAACATTTTGAATATTCTTAATAGAAAATTTCACTCTGAAATTCAATTTTTGGCCATAAATGTATAACTGGCATAAAAATTACTGTCAGACTCTAAATAGGTTTTAAATTGAAAACACATATAATACACATCATGTTACATATTTATTATAATATATAATCATAATACATAATTTTTATTTATCTGTGAGGTATAATTTTTAATTTTAGTTATGAAATTGAGATGTACCTGTCTGTGATGCATGAAGGAAGGAAAATCAGGAAGCAAAGTGCACCGCACTTTAATTTTTCGCCGAAAGCTCTTTGTGGCCTTCAACACAAGGGAGTAGAACCAAAACAAAGTCAAATCATCCTTTTGTGCAGAAAACAACAGAGAGACAAATTTAGGATGAAAAAGAGGAAGAAGATGTTAAAAAAGGTTCAATAAACTTTGGGGCAAGATCAGAAAGCCTAACACACAAGTATGATGTCACAGGAATGAACAGAGTGATGGGGACAAGGAAATGCACATACACAGGACTAAGAGTCAAATGTTTTCCAAATTTGATTTAAAAATTATCCAAAGTTCTATGAATCACAATTAAGAATAAAGAAAACTATGCTCAGAATGTGACAATCAATTGCTTATAAGGCAATGAAAGATATTTTAAAAACAAAGTTTTAAAAATATATTAAAAATGGGAAAATCATAATGAATATCGCTAACTTGTTACCATAAACAGTGCGTGCCAAAAGACAATGGGACCAGAATTTTCAAATACTGAAAAAGAATTAGCCATAATATGTTTCAAAAATTTCATTAAATAGAAAATATTTTTAATAAGCCAAATATTGTTAGGAAATGTGTGCTACAATAAATATTAAAGTTCTTTAGCTTAAAGAAAATTATACTAAAAAAGAACTTGAAGACACATAAAGAAATGAGGAACACTAGAGATTGTAAATATGAAGGTAAATCTATTCTTAGAAGTTTCTTCTTGTCCCTGAATTTATTTAAACAATATTCAAAATTATATCCACTATTTTAGGGTGGTTTTAAGAAATGTATATGTCAAAATTAACATGAAGTATGGAGAGGAGTAATGGGAATATTCATATCATACAATTCTTATGTTACAGCTGGAGTGGTATAATATTAGTTTTCCAGTGATTTCAAGCAAATTATATGACCATTATGTACTCTGGAGTAATTACTGGAAAACAAAGGCATATGGCTAAAACTATATACCAATAAATTTAGGGAGGAAAAGTAAAAGATAAACTATAGAATGGAGAAAATAATTTGTTAATTACATACTTAATAAAAGTCTAGTATTCAGAATAAACAAATAACACTTAAAAATCAAAATTAAAAAGACAACCTAAATTTTAAATGGACAAGTGAATGGAATAGATAGTAATAATAATAGTTCTGAAGAATATGTACAGAATATGTACCAATAAGCACATAAAAAGATGTTCAAAATAGGTGATCATCAGGAAATTTCTGTATTTTTGAAGACATTGTTGCTGGTGTAGAATTCTAGGGTGGGAGTTCCACTCCTGACATGAAAGCTTGTGTAGCTTCTCAGACTCTCTCATCTTGAAAAGGCTGACAATTATTATTTTTTTAAATAACCGTTTAATTTTTTTGGAAATGATTTGCAGAAATCAAATAAGCCTGCATTGAGAAAATGTACCACAGCTCATGAAGGAATACAAGTCTGTGGTGTATGAGCCAAAGCACACACTCTCCCACCACTGACCTCCTAGCTCATTGAGGTGGGAAGTCTACTTCTCATTGGTACAGTGAAGAAGCACTCTTCTCTTTTCCTCGTCTTTCCCGGGGAGGAGGTACTGCTGAGAGTGGAGGGTCATCAACGTGTTTTCTTGTTGGGTGCACCTAGCTCTACAAGGATAAGTTCAGAGTGGTTGCACCAGAGAGATGAAGGAGATGCTCCTCTTCACTAACACTTCTCTATTGAGGCAAGGCTACCTTGGATGGGGTACCAAAGATAATACTGGGTCACTGTCACCCTTGTGTCTATTTATGGTTGAGACGCAAGTAAAGAGATTTGATGTTGTCCTTCTCACACCTACTGAGAGCTCAGCTCCTAAAACTGGGATGTCACTCAGACAGAATTTCAGTGTTTTTCCAGTCTCAGCACCAGAGCCATGGGTCAGAGATTTTGGTCGGGGGAAGGTTTGTCATAGGAGAGAGACTTCCAAATCCCTCTCCTACAGGACTGTACTTTTTCTTTGCTGTACATAATACCTCATATTTAAGGAGGAGAAGTTTAATTTGGCTCATGTTTTAAGGAGATTCAGTCCATCATAAGTTGACTTCAAAGCAGAAACTTCATGGGAGTAACACTTGGCAGAGCAAAGCTACTTCATTCACGGTGACTGAGAGGCAGAGGAACAGTGCCAGAGAGGAAGAGGTCAGGGACTAGATATAGTACCCAAGGTCACACCTCCATGACCACCCAGACACATGCAGAACGTGCTCTACCAATCGCTGGTTGATTGTCATGCCAATCAAGTTGACAGTCACAGAAATTGATGACTTACTTTGCAACAGAATTTGGGAAGTTTGAAGCCCTAGGGAACTATCCAAAAACCAAAATAGAATTTAAAATGGGAAAACATTGCAAAAACACGGTCAGATTTGTTGGAGATACAGGCTAGTTTGCCAGAGTGAATGGGGGGAGGAATTTCAGTGGAGTCTGAACAAATCTCAAACACAGCTCTATAGAAGCATCACTTTAAAGGAGCCCAGGATTGACTGAGTTTGTCAGTGAAGTAATTTAGGTCCCAATGAATGAAAATTGTAGAGCAAACAGTTTGAAGTTACTGGAGTTACTAGATGATTGTAGTATAATAAAAAACCAGAACGAGTCCTGCCAAAGAATGTCCTCTTGCTTGGATGACTCTGGCATAATCCCGAGGATTGATAATGCTAGCTTCAAAGTGGGAGACAGAAGTGAAAGGGAGTACACTGTGCTGAAATAATTCACCCCATGACTAATGATGTTACAAGCAGGTAACAGTAACAAGATAGGGGTGACGGGATGAGGAAGAGTCCTACCACTTGAAATTGCCATCATATCACATTAATATCCAGTTTCTAAGAAAAGACTCAGACATTCACAGAAACAGGAAAGTATGATCCATCCAATGGGGAAAGAAAAGTCAGGCAACAGAAAATATCCCTGTGAGAACAAACAGATGATTGAGTCAATGGACAAAACTTCAAAGAAATAAAGAAATCCCCAAAGGAATGAAATTAGAAACCCGTAACAGGAAGAAATTCAGGAAAACCTGACACATGCAGCAATTAACCACACCTCTAGGAAACTATCCATCAAGAAAGAAACCAAAAGGGAAATTAGAAAATATTTGAGTTGAATATAAATGAAGATACATAGAGCAAAATTATGCTCAAACAGTACATCAAAAAATATTGATACCTGTGAATACCCCTATAAAAAGACAAACCTTAAATTAATGATTTTTACCTATCCCCTTAAGATAGTGAAAATAAGTAGAAAAAGACTAAGAGAGTGATCACCAGACTGGACCCAGCCTCCCCTTCTGGGGGCTACACGCTGAGAGCCTCCTCCCGGACCCACCCCGGGGTGACCTGGGGCCGGTCTCATTTGCTCCTCATCTTTCATGATCACTGTCCTTTATTGCTTGATGTCTGTATTTTTCTATCTGTGGCCTGATATTTTATATTCATAGATTTTTTCTGATTTTTCAATTGTTTTATGTACTTTGTCTGATTTTTTAGTTGTTTTAAGCAGGAGGGTAAATTTGGTCATTTTTGACTCCATTTTTGTGTTGAAACATTAGCCAGTATAAAATATTTAGATTTAAAGAAAATTAGCAAATTCTTTTCCTCCACTTTTTTGCTCTATTTCTCACAATTGAAAGTGTTACTGGGATGGTGTACTTTCCTCCGTTCTTTTAACTTTGCTTCAACATAGTAGGAGTTGAGTAATATTGCATACAAATTTCTTATTGGTTAAATTTTTAATAAAATCATACACTCTCAAGATTTAAAAGAATTTTTAGAAGGTACTTCAACCATCTCCTTTAGGCTTGAATTTTCATTTTAGTTTTGAAACTTATAATTTGTCTGTCTTACTTTTTAAAAGTTCAGATATTAAAATGTCACTAAGAACTCGATATTAGTAATCTTGAAGTCAACTATGGCTTTATAGCAGTTGTGCTCTTCTTTGAACTCATTCTTGCCCTACTTTGATTGTTGTTTTCTACTTTTTCTGGCAAATTGTTAAGTCTTAAAAGTTGACATTTACATTATAGGAATAAAATATAATAATGAAAGATCACAATTGCTCTATTAGATTTAATGCTAAAAGAAAAATTATATATTCTACTCTTTGTTATATGTTGAGAACAAAGTGATCATTGTTGAGAAGCCCTGAGATTTACAAGTGTTTAAAACTACTGAAAATTTTATGATAAAACATATAAATTTGTTCATGATACATTACTTAGTATCCTCATTTATATATATTCATGCTACCATCGATTACTTTGATTACTTTTACTGCCCTACCAGAAGTCTATTTTATTAGCTTTCATATTCATACTAGAAGTGATATAATTTTATATTTTGTTTCTAAGTTTTTCTTCTATTTCCTCTTTGTTTTATTAATTAATTAAAATTATTTCTCTGAATTTGTTTCCACCAATAGTAGAATAATGAATTAAGATACAATACTCCTTTCAATAAAAAACTGTGCATTAGACCATATTTTCTAAAAACATTTATTGGCCTAGAAGAATGATCACAATAAAAACTAACCAAATGATCACAGTAAAAAACTAACAATAGAAAAGTATGGCTTGAAATCAATTACTAATATTCTTTCTCAAAACATCATATATTAACTGCACAGGTTTATGAAATGTTCTTCAGCATGGGTAGAGCAAAATGCTGTCTTCAATTATCCTAGTTTTGTTATTCACTATTGTGAGAACTTTTAGGTGTCATATGGGAAAATATCAATTTTAATAGCTACTTGAATTAATATCTATTCCAAAGATTTCCCATGGACAGTTAAGTGAATTTTGCAAAATGATAACTGCCTTCGAAATCTTCAACTTCATTTAGTAATAAGGGAGAACTTTCAGAGGAATTAAATATTTGGAGGTCATGGAGGAAAAATTGAAGTAAATGCCTAAATTTGAAATTCATTAGCTGAAAAATGATGCACCATGAAGTGTATTTAATTTAATATCATTTGTGATGTTCCCTTGAAAGGAAATTTTAAACATTAATTTTAATCCTCTGTATGACATACCTTTATTTGTTCTTCCAGCTGCTTCACCTCTTGAAGATTTTAGCTAGAATATAATTGAACAATTTCAAGACATTTCCAAGTAAGTTCTTCATATCTCTTATTTTTTGTTGTTGTTTCTATAAAAATGAGCATCCTTGGTACTACTTCATCCAAAATAACTTCATCCAAGTGATTTTTATTTATTGTTTTTTGGGGGGAGAGGGTACTGGAATCGAACTCAGGACCTTATGCTTGCAAGCTAGGCGGCAGAACTACTTAACTAAATCCAAGTGATTTTAGATCAACACATTATGTCTGTTGTAAATGGCATCAATCCTGGCCCAACTACAATTTTTACAGTTAATGTAAATCATCTGAAGTTTTTTAAAAAACCACAAATAAATTTTTCTACTCTGTTCAATAAACCAAAATCATTACAACATTGTATATCAGAGATCCTAGAAGATCATAGAACTAGAAGAAATGGCGGGGATTAGAAAAATAAAATTAAATCTATTTTTACAAAATTTGTTACCTTAGTTAAGATCATAGGCAATTACTTAGGATTTTTCACTATTATTGTAAATCCTACACACTGGACGCTCAAGTTATGATGGGCCTCACTTACAAACAACTTGGGTTATGACCGGAATTTTAGTTTTAACTTACAGCCAAAGTCTTGAGTTATGACAGGAATGCCAATATTTACTGTGTGGAGTTAATTGAGAAATCCTGGACCAATGAATATCTCTCTAAGGACAGCAAAATCTGCCTGGAAGAAGCTGTGGCCTGTAATTATACAGGACAGAGACTTTGAAGGCTGTGTAGAGGAGTCTGAGCCTTCAATTGACCCTGTGGTTGATGACACTGTCACTATAGCAGAGTCCATAGGCTTGCAGGTAGACAGTGGTGAAGTTGAGGAATTGGTGGAGGAGCACTCAGGAATTGTCTACAGAGGAACTTGAGCAACTTCTGGCTGAGCAACAGAGAATGGCAGCTGAGGAGCTTTCTGAAGAGGAGGGGGAGTATCAACAATCAGTGCAGCAAAGTTCTTCTGAGATAAAGGAAATCCTGAAAAAAATAGACAGAACTACAAACATTTGTAGAGAAAAAGACTCACCCAGAGAAAAATACCAATCGTTGCATTCACTTGCTTAATGACAACGTCGTGTCATACTACAGAATAGTGTTAGAGAAAAGACAGAAACAGACACCCTTAGACAAGTTTTTAGTTCTGAAAAGGTCGAGACCTAGTGAGTCAGAAGTTGGTCCTCATGGGCTACAGACTCTCCCAAGAAAGGACATCAGGGAGCAAGATTCCTGATGTTCTTATGGAAGAGACTCTCCTTCCAAACACTTAACACCTTCCATTTCATCCTCCTTTCCTGCAATCCAAAGATGTCAACTTCAATGGTGAGTACAGTATGAAATTGTTGTTTCTGATAAACTAGGCACATTTCATAACTTTTTGGTGAACACAGCAGGAAAATTATTGGTGTTTCTGGAATATTACACACATTAAACAACTCTTTTTATTATGAAATGGTTAGTTAAGGGGTTCTTTGGAGGTTCAGAATGCATTAGGGTATTTCCTTTGTTTCTTTTGTAATTATTCTCTGGTACCATTTAGGTATACACGTCTACATTCACCATAGAGGATTTGTACCTGTTCATGATAATCTCGGGTCCTATTTATTTCCCTTTCCCCTACTGTCCCCTCAACCCCTTTTCCCCTCCTATTCAGAAAGCTTTGTTTCCATTTTAACTTTCTTTTCTCATTTTTTCTTTTTCCTTCCTTCCTTTCCTCCTCTCCCCTCCATAGTTCTGCTTTCCTTTTGAACAATTTCTTCCTATTTCACAGTATCTATTATACATTTTGGTCTTTTTTTTATTCATTAAGTTTATTGGTACATTTTAGGTATACATTGTGCTCACATTCATCCTTGGGAATTTGTACCTGTACATGATATATCTTGATTCTTATTTTTTTCCCATCCCCGTTCCCTCCTTTTAACCTCTCCACACCTCACTGTTTACAAAAGCTTTGTTTCTGGGGTTTTTTCCTTTTGTACTCACATTTTCTTTCTCTTCCTTCCTTTCCCCTGTTCCCCCTTCCTTGTTCCCCTTCTTCTTTGAACATTTCCCTCATATTTCACGATATCTATTATATATTTTGGTCCTCATTTACACTTTCAGTTTCTCACACCAGAGAAACAATTTGGTATTTACACATGCATATCCTATTTATTTCGCTTAAATGTATAGCCTCAAGGTGCACCTATTTAGTTATAAATGTCCAGTTTATCTTTCTTTATGGCTGAGAAGTACTCCATTTTATAAAAAAATCACATCTTAATCCAATTGCTGTTTCAAAGATTTAGCTATTACAAATTGTGCCATTATAAACATGGGTGTGAATATCTTCCTGTCATATGATGCTTTCAATAATTTTGGGAAGATACCCAGAAAGAGAATAGCTGGGTCAAATGGGACCTCTAATCCTAGTTTTCTGAGGAATCTCCACACAGATTTCCACAGTGGTTGTAGCAGTCTACACTCCCACCAACAGTGGAGAAGGGTTCCTTTTCCCCCGACAACCCCACCAGCATTTGTTATTGGGTGATTTCTTGATAGCAGCCATTCTTTCTGGAGATAGAATCTCAGCATTGTTTTCATTTGCATCTCTTGAATGACCAGTGATGTTGAACTTTTTTCCTATGTTTATTTGCTACTCTTACTTCTTCATCTGAAAAATATCTTTTGATTCCAGATGCCCATTTTTGGACTGGGTCTTTAATTTGGGAGGTTTGATTTTTTTTAAAGTTCTTTATATATTCTAGGTAGTAGTCCTTTGTCTGAGGAATAGCTGCTAAAATATTTTCCCACATTGTGGGTTGTTTCTTCAGTCTGTTGGTGATTTCTCTTGCTGTGCAAAAGCTTTTTAATAAGATGAGATCCTAATTGTTGATTCTTTGTGCTAGTTCACATGCAACTGAGATTTTGTTCATAAAGTCTTTTCCTATGCTAGTGTCTTCAAGAGTTCCACCTAACCTATCTTCCAGCAGGTTTAAAGTTTCTATTTTAATATTTAGATCTTTAAAAAAAATTTAGATCTTTGATTCATTTTGTCCATTTTAATTTAATGCATGTGAAAGGTGTGGGTCTAGTTTTAATCTCCGTCAAGTTGAAATCCGGTTTTTCTGCACCATTTATTCAAGAGGCTATCTCTCGTGCAGTGAGGGTGTTTGACTTCTTTTTCAAAGATGAGGTGGCTGAGTATATCTGGAATTGTTTCCGCATCTTCTAATCTGTTCCCCTGACCCCTGGGTCTGTTTTTTGCCAGCATCATGCTGCTTTTATGTAGTTTCAAGTTGGGAATTGTGACATCCCCTGCTTTGTCTTTATTACCTAGAATTTCTTTTGCTATTCTAGGCCTCTTCTGGTTCCAAATGAATTTTTGGATTGTTTTCTCTAGTTCTGGAAATATGCTGTTGGAATTTCAATTGGAATTGCATTGAATCTATACAGCAGTTCTGGAAGTATGGCCATGGTCACTATATTAGTTCTGCCTACCCAAGAACCAAGGATATCTTTCCATGTTCTGATATCATCTTCAATCTCTTTTATCAGAGTGTTGTAATTTAGGAAGTAGAAGTCTTCTACTTCCTTTGTTACATTGATTCCTAGGTATTCCATTTTTTGGATCCTATTGTGAAAGGAGTTGTTTCTCCAATTCCTCTCTCACTGAGTCTGTTATTTGTGTAAAGGAAAGCTATTGATTTTTAAGTGTTGACCTACTTTACTGAATTTGGTTATTAAGACTAAATGTCTTTTGATGGGGGTTTTGGGGGTCTTCTACATGGAGAATCATGTCATCTGAAAATAATGACAGTTTAATTTGTTTGTTTCTTATCTTTATTCCTTTTATGTCTTTCTTTTGTCTTATTGCTCTGGCTAATGTTTCCAGAATTATATTGAACAGGAGTGATGATAGTGGACATCAGTGTCTCATTTATGGTTTTAACATGAAAGATCTCAGTTTTTGACCATTTAGTATGATGTTGGCTGTTGGTTTTTCACAGATAGCTTCTATCAGGTTGACATAAAGACCATCTATTCCAATTTTCTGTAGAGTTTTTATCATGAATGGGTGTTGCATTTTGTCAAACAATTTTTCTGAATCTATTGAGAGACTGTAGGTTTTTGTCCTTGACTCTGTTAATATAGTGTATTACATTTATTGATTTACATATTTTGAAACATCCTTGCATCCCTGGCATGAATCTCACTTTGTCAGGGTGTATGATCTTCTTTATGTTCTTCTGGATTCTGTTTGCCAGTATCTTATTGAAGATTGTTGCATCTATGTTCATCAGGGAGATTGGTGTGTAGTTCTCTTTTTTGACTGGGTCTTTCTCTGCCTTTGGAATCAAGGTAATATGTGCTCCCAGGAATGAATTTGGGAGTATTGCTTCCTTTTCAATTTCATTAAACAGTTTGAGAATGAGTGGCATTAACGCTTCTCTACATTTCTTGTAGAATTCAACAGTGAAGCCATCAGGATCTGGGCTTTTCTTTGTTAGTAAGTTTTTAATTATGTTTTCAATTTCATTGATTGATATTGGGTTGTTTAAAATTTTTATATCTTCCTGATTCAACTTTTATCTAGGAATATTTCCATTTCTTCTCTGTATTCCATCTTATTGGAATACAGATTTTCAAAGTAAATATTGATGAACCTCTGGATTTCTGCTGGATCTGTTGTAATTTTACCCTTTCCATTCCTAATTTCATGGATTTGATCCTTTTCTTCCCTTTTTTGATAAGGTTGGCTAAGAATTTGTCAATTTTATTCATTCTTTCAAAGAATCAGCTCTTTGATTTGTTGATTCTTTGTATTGTTCTCTTAGTCTCCATTGCATTGATTTCTGCTCTAATCTTTATAATTTCCTCTCTTCTATGACCTTTGGGTTTGTCTTGCTCTTCTTTTTCTAGAAACTTGAGGATTGGCATTCGGTTGTTTATTTGAGTTCTCTCTCTTTTCCTAATATGGACATTCACTGCTATGAATTTTCTTGTTAGGACTGCTTTCACTGTGTCCCATAAATTCTGGTATGCTGTACTGGCATTATCATTAGATTATAGAAGAGGTCTAATTTCTTCTTTAATTTCCTCTGTGACTCATTTGTTGTTCAGGAGAGTGTTATTCAGTTTCCATATGTTTATGAAGTTTTTGTAGTTTCTTTTGCTATTGATCTCTAATTTCACTGCTCTATGTTCTGGTAATACACAGGGAATAACTTCAATTGCTTTCCATTTACTTAAGCATGGTTTATGAGCTAGCATGTAATCTATTTTGGAGAATGAACCATGTACAGATGAGAAGAAAGTATATTCTGATTTTGTGGGGTAAAACATTCTGTAGACATCTATTAAGTCCATTTGTTCAACAGTTTGGTTTAGTCCTAGTAATTCATTGTGGATTTTTTGTCTAGTTGATCTATTTGTGACAGTGGGATATTGAATTCCCCTACTACAATTATACTAGTGCTTATTTGAGTTTTTATGTCCATCAATATTGTTTTATATAGTTGGGTTCACTAGTATTTGGTGCATAGATATTTAGGATTGTCATCTCTTCCTCTTGGATTGTCCCCTTACAAGTATGTAGTGACCTTCTTTGTCTCTCTTAATCAGTCTTGGTTTGAAATCCACTTTGTCTGCAAATAGAATAGCTACCCCTGCTTTTTTCCAGGTTCCTGTCACATGGAGTATTGTTTTCCATCCTTTGACTTTCAGTCTATGAGTTTCTTTTTGCATTAAGTGTGTTTCTTGTATGCAATATTTTGTAGGATCTTACTTCTTGATCCATTCTACCAGTATACTTTTTGATTGGTGAATTGAGACCATTAACATCAATGGTTATAACTGATATATATTGACTTATCCTTGTCATGATATTTTCCTGCTGTTGGCTCTTTTTTTCTCCCTTTCCATTTAATTTCTTCCCTTGCCAGATGGCTTCATTCTTTTGGGGTTCATGGAGTTGTAATCCTCATTGTCTTTTTCTAGTATATTGTTTAGAAAATTTTTGAGTGCTGGTTTCATATTCATGAAGTTCCTCAGGTGTTCTTTGTTGTGAAAGTGTCTTATTTCTCCATCAATTTTGAAGGAGAGTTTTCCAGGATACATCAATCTTGGTTGGAGGTTCTTTTCTTTTAGGGCTTGAAATTCTTCACTCTAGGCTCTCCTTGACTTGAGGGTTTGTGTTGAGAAGTCTGCTGTGATTCTGATGGGCTTTCCTTTGTATGTGATTTGTTTCTTTTCTCTAACTGTTTTAATATTTTGTTCTTGTGTTGCAATTCTGGAATGTTGACTATTATATACCTAGGTGTCATAAAGAAGGACATTTATGGATGAATGGATGTACCTTGAGACCATACTCTTAAGTGAAATAAATTGAACACACATATGTAAATATCACATTGCCTCTCTGGTCTGAGAAACTGAAAGTGTAAATAATGACCAAAACATACAATAGATACTGTGAAATAGAAAGAAATATTCCATTATTTCTTTTCTTTTTGGTACCGGGGATCGAACTTGGGACCTTGCGCTTGCCAGGCAGGAGGTAGAACCACTGAGCTAAATTGCTGTCTCCATTATTTCTTATCAGAAAAATAGTCTTGGCTTATGACCTACTTGAGTTACAACCAGTCCTCATGAACAAATTGAGTTTATAAGTCAAGAGTCCACTGTAGACTTTAAAACTATTTTTATTTTTTATTTTGTGGTATTGAGAACCTGGTTGTCTATATTTTTATAGTCAGTGAATAATTCTTTCCTAGTTCAAACCTTAATTTAATCAGAAACTCAATAAAATTTTATCTATTCGCCTGTGTTTAGACAGAAATAAAGATACTTGTTGTTCTTGCCTTTAAACATTTGGACTAAGTGATAAAGTGGGATGCCAATAGGCATTCATCAATATTCTCCTGGCTAGGAACAACATGCATTTAAACCACATTTCAATCAGTATGGAGTCAATCAATTTTACATGCAAAACAGATTAAAAATTGTTCTTTGGAAGGCGCATTTGTCTGTAGTTCAGAACAAAGGTGGATTGCATTAGACAAGTCAGAGCTGAAGGTTCAATTGGAGAGGGTTTAATAGATAACAGCAGCACAAAAGACATTGTTCACTTCTGTTATTGCAAAGTTATACAAACCAGTTTACTCTGACTTGTGGTGACTTTAGATGCAGGTGTTATTCTGAAACAGTTTGGGAAAAGTTATGAGTACGTGTTTCAGGACATTTACAGTGAGTAGCCTTATAGAAATGTTTGAATTATAGAATAAGACTGATTGATAGTTAATTGGAGGAATAGTAAGAAATTCTTTACAGCTTTATATAAGCATCCTAAGGCAAGTTCATCACAGAAGTTCTTCTCATGTCTTAAATTTTGAATTAAGTTTTCTCTTCATCTAAAGAATTTGCCCATTGTTTTCCTTGGTAATTCTCACAGAAAACTACTTTACCCCAGGGATCTGATTACAAACTGTAAACAAACACAGGTATTTAAAGGCTAGTCCAGAAAGGACTTAAATCAGCAAATTACACTCTAGCCAGGAAGTGAGATTAGTAAAGTTTCATCCTCATCTTATGATGAGGATGAATAATGAACTTAAATAGTGACATCCTATGCTGTCTGGTGTGTGTGTGTGTGTGTGTGTGTGTGTGTTGTTGTTGTTGTTGATATTAAAGGAAAATTAAAGCAAATTGGGCCAATTCATTTTTTATTTGCATGAAGAATAAAGATAGAGACTAACATTTAGTGTTTTGTGACTGATTTAGGTGACTGTTTTTATGCACTTGTTAGTTTCTTGTCTGTTACCTTCTAGGCTGAAAACAAAGTGAGGATGACCTATTTAAAGTGAAACATTTTTTCCAAATAAAATTATTTTGATTGAGTATTAGTAATGGCTGTTTTATAGGATTAATTTTACATTTGAGGAATTTTGTGAAAAAAAAAATCTCCACCGGAGTAAACAAGATGGTAGAAGTATCAAGTACTTAGAAAGTGAAGCATACTGATTTTTTCTTTGTAATTGATCTTAGAGGGCAAACTTAAATGTTTTCAAAAGCATATTGAATATTTTTTAGAATTCTTACCAAGAATTTTGCACATACGAATGTTTATATTCAAAGAATCTGTGTGATAGTATCTGATATAATCTTCTGATTTTATCCATTGTTTTTTTCTGTGACTAAAGCATAACCTTTTCTAAACACCCTCCACCCTACAATGCTGATTCATTGTGTTAGCTGTTTGGCCTGTGGCCTGAGCCAGCCTGTATTCCTGCCTATGGAGACACTCAGGCTTTATCTGTTCTCCTTCTTGATTCCAAGAACAAAAATTTTATTCTTCTGGAACCCTCATAACACAGAAAGGCATCTAGTGTGCAATAGTTGATCCTACAACTTGCTCTTTCCACCTTTAATATCTTTTAGAAACAAAATTCATATATCACAATTGGAGCCATATATGAGGTCAAAATTCCAAGTATTGCAAATTTTTCCTTTGTTTTGAAACCCAGAGAATAAAAAGATCTCTTTTATGTGAAACTGTTGGGAAGGATATCTATTCTTATTTGCATAACATCTGTTTACTTTAATCTGTAGATCAGAGTACCAACAGCTTACTTATAAGTAAAGTGCATATAACTCATACAAAGTACACTCTTGGTGGAAAATTACCAAATGCTTCCAACAAAAAGAAGGTTGTAATAGAGTGTTACCTGGGCATGAAGACTATCAAATGACAGCATCATTAGCTTTATTTTAATGGATGGCAATAATGCATTAAAAGCTATTTTATTAAAAACTAATATTTATTTTTGAATAAATGGGTCTAGGTAGACATAGGAAAAACCTTAACTCAGCTACTAAATCTCAAGCACTATCCCAAGCAAAACTTCACCCCAAAGTATGTAAATCATTGACTTTCAGATCACCAAAGGGAATGTACTTTACATATAACTTAAATACTAATGAAATCAACTGAAATGATTGTCATTAGTCAGTGGTGCCTTGATAAGCTTCCCTGTGGACTGATATAAATTCACCATCAGAAATAGATTTTCTTACAGTCCATACTGAACATTTAATTTTTCCCTTCAAAGCAGATTTAAATTTGGTATTAAATGCATGGTGGTTGGCTCTACAAAAAACGAGGTGGCATGTTTTTGTAAGTGCAAATTGTAATTAAGCTTCAAATGACATAAGCCTGTCTGAAGTATATAGGTAAAATGATAATCACTAATGGAGACACAGTAATTATTAAAACATTCAAACCAAATTCTCATGGAAGCAAAATATACTCATACCTATAACTTGAATCTTGAATTAGGAGTTGATCTGTAGAAACTGGAAAGGAAATGTGTGGTATTGCCTATTCTGGTAGATTAAAAAATAGTTAAAATTATTTTAGGTTTTGTTATTGAAAATAATGCTAATATTTATAAATTCATGGTGTAATAACTCTATAACAATATAAATGTGTGTATGTGTACACATGTGTGTTTCTCTGACAGTATTATGAGATAAAAATTTTAAATAATTCTGCCCAAACATATTCAGAATCAATATTGAAGGAAATTAAGATAAGAAAATCCTGGTTCTATGAGAATTGCATAGACACTTGCCAATACAGTAAAGCAATAAATTTCAAGATCAGTATAGTGTGAAGCTTGTTGGGGTGTATATGTAATCTCACCTTCTGGGGAGGCTGAGCCAGTAGGATTACAAGTTTGAGGCCAACCTGAGGAATTTGGTGAGACCTGCTCAAAATAATAATAATAATAATAATAATAATAATAATAATACAATTGCTATATATCTACTGCATAACATTTAATGAGAATACCTCACTCATTTTAACATTGTCCCGGAATTTTAGCTATTGGAACTTCAGGAAAGAGCATTTAAGATGAGTTGGTAACAAAAACCACCCAAATGACTAAAATACCTTGAATTGATTTTATTTTCTACCAAAAATTCCATTGTGCAAAAATATATAATTACCCCAATTATCTCAGCATCCAAATTACTTGCTAGGGATCCCTAGAAGGGCATTTACCTCTTCCCGGCCAGTATGATATTAATAAATATAGTGATAGATGTTATCAATTAGTTTCGGTGAATTTGTGTATTTTAAAAGCTATGCCTGTGATATGGAAATAGCTATTGAACTTCAGGGAAAAGTGTTGGAACATTTTCCCCAGTTTTTGCAATATTTTCCCTGGATCTAGAAGTTGTAATGTAGAGTACTTTGTGTACCCTTACAACTGAAAACCAAAAATCAGTAAGAAGGGAGCCAAGTGGATCAAAGGCATAAGGTAATAACTCATAGCAAAAGATATGAACATACTAAGAAGATGAATTTTAGTTGTCTATTAATACAAATTGAATCAAATAAGATGCTGTTTATAACTGTTAAATTACACATATTTTTAAATTGCTAGTATCTGATTGCTGTGGTAATAAATATATTTAATATTCCTATATATCTCTTTCTATATATTTAATATGCCAACATGTACACATGTGCATTTATGTATAGTGTTGATGACAAATGTAATTGAGTACACCCTTCTTGGAAAATTAGAGTTACCCTTTAACTTCCACCCTTGAGAAATCTTCCTGGAGACATAACAAATTTCTCTGTGTCATTAGGCTTCTTACAACATTTCTAAAGATTATTTCATTAACTTTGAAAGAATTACATTATAGTTTTTCTAGTTGGTCTATAATTTCATAAATAAGAGAGGAGACAGGTAAAATGACAACACAGAATGTCACATATGGCAGATTTGTCGGTATTTTATCCAAGCATTCTGTCTAAATGTGGAAAATACTTGCTTGAATCAAGTCACCAAATTTCACATTCTTCACCTCTGCAAGCCACCTCTACCCCTTTGAGGTCAACGTGGTCAAAATCCGTACTATTGATGTAAGGGTGCTTTATCCCTTGAGAGATTTTAGAAAACAATGAACTCTTTCGACAGCTCAGAGCAAAACCTTATGCCACACGGGTGCCCTCAGCATCGGTGGCAATGCTGGACGTGGCAGCTGAAAAGCAGAGAAACCCGTAGTGCACCTCTGAGCTCCTGGGAACCACTCAGTTTCCCAATTTTTCCTCCTTTCTGAGAAACCAACTGAGACCATGGCAGCTTATTATGGGAGGGCAAGAGTAGAAAAGAAACACCTGCTCATCTAACACCGGAGAGTTACATCTTCTGACACCTTATATCTCCTATTATATTAATGCTTACTTTGCCAAATCCACGCTAAATAATCTCAGAGAATGGAATGGCCCTGTACATACAGCTGCTTGTATAGCGGTTAGAATTGAAGTAGAAATTATAAGCACAAAGTCTTACTGTTGGTTGAGTGTCTGTATTAGTAAAGCCAGAAGCTTCTCTGGCTGCTAGGGCATACTTCCTGTCGTACCATTAAATAAGTGATCATTTCTCCCAGGGGTTGAAGATGTCTGTATTTCATGTACAGTCAGTCTCCTTTGAATCCATTGGCCTCTGCCCTAGGAAAGCTGCCAGCAAAGCAGGGGATTGAAAAAGGAGGCTACCTTCTTGTCACTTGAAAAGATGACAAAATTTCAGAAGCAATATTGGATATTTCATAAAGTCTCATTTTTCTCTCCTTCTAATTTATATTTTATTGTAGATTCCCCAGAAGGAAAGAGCAAAAGTAAACAAAAATTCTACTTGTCAAGTGTCAGAGGGATGGGTCATGGGATACCAAGTTGGAACCCATACATCACTGGTATAAAGTTGGTTGTGAATGACTGGAGGAAAATGAACATGTTTGTTTTACAGATTAGAAGTTTGGTAGGTACCAGAATATCTCAAGACTCAGATATTCATTCACTATTTTTGCCTTTTATAAAGTATAAGGGGAATCTGGAAATATCTTAGTGACCCAAAATGTTTCATTGTCAGCAATTCCCATTTGGAGTTGGCTTATCTAGAAACACATTGTATGATTTTCTCATAATTCTGTTTCTGCATTAAGCTTAACACCTGAGGAATTAGCTGTGGTTTGGGGCTCTGAGAAAGAGTGAGAAAAATGTAGAATTTTTTTATAAATGTAGAATTCTTAGTGAGCCATCATTGATAGATGCTGAGCAGCAATGCCCTTACCTCCTTACCCGACAATGTTTGGTAATGACACAAGGCAGAGCAGCAAGCCATGAGCTTCTTCATCCCCAAATCATGTTGGCAGAGCTGATCACAATAATGCAACTGCTCACACAGTGAGCTAAGAGGAAGTGACATAGAATGACCCAGTGAAGCAGATGTGTTAGTACCAAAGCAACAGCCACTTTTTCTCTATCACAACAGTGAAATCTGCCTCCTTAAATGTCACACATATGTAGCCATGAACAATGTGTAGCAATTTTCCTCCAGTTCAGAATCTCAGTAGTTTATGTCTAGTGGAGATTTTCTTTATTATTCTCTGTCTTCTAGCAATCAATTCATTGGCACATTTTTCTAACATTACAACAGTTGCTACATTTAGTTGGTCTGGAATATTTTTCTTTTACACCTTTTAAAATATTACCATTTGTTTTTACTGATAGGGCCAAGTTCAGCTGAATTTTAGAAGAAGCAAAACAGACAAGGAACTTTGCTAGACGTGCTGCTTGGGAAAGTTCTTTGCACTGGGCCGTGCACAAGCTGTGTTGTGTGCAGTGCAATTTAACGTAGAAGCAAGGCTGATAATAGAATGAAGAGAAATCTACCTTGTGAGTGTATGTATGATGTGAGATAGAGAAAGAGAGAAAGGGAGAGAGAGGGAGAGGGAGAGGGAGAGAGGGAGAGGGAGAGAGAGAGAGAAAGAGAGAGAGAGTTACATCTTGCACTATGCCTATGCAGACTTGCTTCACTTGTCAACTGCATTACTTCTCCAGCTCTGTAACCACTAAACTGCACTCTGTTAGCCTCATGTCACAATGAAATTGAAAATAGAGTGTTCTGAGTTACAAAAGGCAGATGTGATGAGCTTCATGAATTCCCTGAATAGGTCTCAGCCCTGCAGTAGGCAAGACTTTGCATTTCTTTCTTTGCAGTAAATTACCCTGTGTTAGAGTGAGAAATCATGTCATATTTTATTACTAAACCTAGGATCTCAGCTCAGGGATCAATGAGACTTTCAAAACTATATTTATTAAGAGTTGGCAGCAGCAGGGCTTCTAAAGATTTTTCTTAATTTTCTGTTTTTCTCAACTTTTGCATTTCAGACTATCTTTTCCCAAATTTTCACAAATGTTAGAAGAGGCCGTTACTAAACCCAGGTACTAGGATCAAGTCAATCTAAAAATCACTTCAGTAAAGATTTTTATAATAAAGGATTGTTTGAAGTCATAATATACTTATTTTATATAAATGCAGTGACATTAACTATTTTCAAGTAATTGCAAATATACTGAGAGTGTTTAAAATATTTACACAAATACAACTTTACTAGTTTAAATTTTTTCCACAAGACACTCAACTTACTGAATTTTTGTCTTCAAATTTTAATATATTACTTTTTTTGCTTTTATCAATATAGTGTGAAACTATAATATGACTTCATGTTGGAATTCTAGAGTTGTTTCTTTAGCAATCAAATAAAGTTCAAAATATTATGGATGTAATGAACATTATTTATATAATGCTCTTCTGAGCTATATAAAGCAGAAACATACTTTAATTTTGTCTAATCTAAATTATTACATCAGTTTTCACCCCTTGGTTTACACATGCACGTATTTTTCTGTATGTTTGAGCAGAGAACATACCTATCTGCCTATGTGTATTAATTTATACACTGGATCAAAATATAATCTTGATTTTCATACTTAAATCTTGCTCTACACAGAGGAATGTCAAATGCTATCAGTGAAGTTAGCAAGGACATTTTCAGAGAAATTGATTTCTGGAGGCTAAAATCCCTGAAATCATTCAAAGTCCTTGTTGCTTTTCAGGTGCCCCATTAATCTTTATAGGACATTATTGACATTGGTAGCAGCTGCTTTCCCATGCAGTGCTTAGGGCAGATGTGAGCAGAACATCATGGCCCAGGAATTCAGGTCTAATTTAGGGAATTCACATTCGACCTTTAAACTAAACAGAAAGGGATACAGAGGGATTTGTAGAGACAGCGGTGTAAGTTATAACCATAGTGCTGAACTATCCCCTGATGACGCTGGTTTCAAGGAAGAGCTTGTTTCTTGAATTAGGTCCCTTGCCATATTGTGTGGCTTGAAATTTAATAACAGCATGTCTCAAAGCTAAGGGAGTGCTACTCCTTCAAGTACTTCCTACTTTGGTATTTAGGAGTTTTGGAAGCAGCTAGGGCTGGAGATTTTGGTAGAGAAAAAGAATAAACCAGCCTCAAATTTGCCGACCCCATGTACAAGAAAAAGTTGTCAATAAAATCGAAGCTTAAAGTAATAAATGTTTAAATTCCCCAAGCCAGGAAGAACTGTACTGGGTAGTCTGCACTCTATTGTGATGATGATTCTATAAAAGAATCCTTCTTTCTTGAAAGAAAAAGATTGAAAGTTGCCCTAGGTTTTTAGACTTTTTAGCAACAGCTGTAGTTCTCTTATAGGTGAGAAGAACGAAAGCCAAAAATTATTCAGGAAAAAGTAGGTTTAAAATTGTTGGAATTATTTCTGGAAAAGCAAAGACTTTGAATTATTTATTCTCTACCTTAACACTTGCAAAACATCACTATTGTGGTCTCTTCCTTAGTAAGTCAATTAGCAATCTATTTGTGAATGGAGGACACTCAAATGACTCTTTCTGTCCACATATTCTAATTTGTGTGTGCAATCTAGATGGTGTAGCTCAGAAATATTGGCAATTTACTTAAAATATGAGCAATTCTACAGCAAACACTTAGAAATAACTGAAGCAAGAGTAATGACTCGGGTGGTGAACAATAAAAACCCATAATGACTGACATGATGGCATTCTCCCCTTTCTTGGGAAATCAGTAGTTTTGTTAAACCTGAAGATAGAGTCCTTGTCTCCAAAGCAGCATCTACTTTCATGTGAAAATGAGAGAAATTAAACATAGGCAGACAGATAAAGAGGATTTACACCATTTTCAAGGTAATTTATTTTCAGTGCTTACTTTCCCAGCTTTATTTTCTGTATTAAACTCTATAAAAACTCCCTTGATTAAGTTCCCTCAAGCATCCCTGAGTGAAGCAGTCCAAAACATACACGGGTTTGGCCATAAAGTGGATTTTATTCATCTTGTCAAAACAACAAAAAAGTCAGGCAGATATCTGGAATCACATAAAACAGACGAGAAAAGGAGGGATGCATTAAAATCTTCTAAAATCTGACAGTCAGAGAATAACTGCAACAGGATGATTCAGATGCTTATGCTTGAAATTAACCTGAAAGAAATATTCACTTTCAGTTTTAAGAATTTCATATGGACAGGCTTTGCTTATACTCCCTCCTCTGGGGATACTGATAAAATCGATAGAACGAAAGAATAGGCTATTTGAGCTGATGCACTGTTTCACCAAGAAAAGATGTGGATGTTTATGTGAATTATACAGCACTGCCACTTTAAATAAATGTTCAATAAATGAAAATTTGCATGCATGCTCTCACTACAGTGTTTAAATAGGAAGTTTCCTTGTATTCATGGGCAAGGGTTCTTTAGATGACTTAGACATGCATCCCTGTAACTGTCCATCAAGGCTGACCCACGACTTGGGCATGACATGATCTGGCAGGTGGAGTATAGATCTCACTGCAGGCAAAGTACAGACCCTTTCTATGGAGAGGCTTGGGGAACATTTAAAACTGCTGGGGCCTCTATGTTTCTGTCTCCCTCAAATGTTGAAAACTAAACTCGCATGTGATGGTATTTGGAAGTGAGGCTTTGGGAGCTAACTCAGTCATTAGGACTGAGCCCGATTAGTGCCTTCTGAGGAGCTCAGAGTAGTCCCTCAGCCATCAGGAACACCTGATGAGCATCTGTCACCCAAGAGGAAGGTCCTTACCAAGAACCTGGCCCAGTAGCACCCTGACTAGTTTTCCAGCCCCAAAAGTCCAATAAATAAATGTTAATTGTTTAAGCCATACAGTGAGATGGCACTTTCTTATCAAATGTTATAATGACAATCCTAAACATATCATAAAAATTTCCATGTGCTTTCCAATATCCAAAATAAATGGCTTTGAGTGCCTTTAATACTTGTAACAACTCAATGGGTCAAAAGAGAGTGTGGCAGTATCGTTATGTTACTAATGAAGAGAAAAATGAAATTTGGTGGCATTGTGTGACATACAGAGTCACAGATTTGAAAAGCCTGGATAAGACAACCACTCTTTAGTGTACTAGCTTAAAGATATTTCCAAGATGTGAGTTTTCCTTAACTGTTTTACTTTTTTTTTTGGCCTTTTTTGTGGGCATTGTGTGAAAGATTTTGTCAACTAAATGAAACACACTTGTCCAGTGGCAGTATCTGTAGCCTTACTACGTGAGAATACAGAAATTCCCTGGTAGTCTTTAGTGTGGAAAGTCACTAAAACACTTGTAACTCTCATAGAACACTCTGAGACTCACTGTAGCATTCACTGCTCACCTTACCTGGCGAAGACAACCTACGGATTCAGCAGTCCTTTAAACACCAGTGTCAATTTGATAGCTTTACTTCTTCTGTTTATGAGGCATGGGGTGGTACTTGGATGAAGGTGGAGGGACACAAGGAAAATTTCAGAACACCTAGCACCCTGGCTAGGGAGTACTGAAACCATCAAAGAGAATGGGGCTATTACATATTTCACAATTTTTCCCCAGTGCTGACTTCATACATAAAATAAAAGACTGCAATGAGACAATGATTATAATTTAATGGCTAAAATATGTGGTTTACTGCAGGTCAGATGGATTATTTTTAGCCTTCATTATGAGCAAATCAAATTGCTGCCTGATTCATATGGTCAAATGATGCACAGTTGACTATAAAAATAACTGGACATGACAGATAATTTGCACTATGCCCAGTTAGCAACTATATGATTTGTACTAATTTCATAAAAGTATCTTGCTACAGACTCACAATGGCACACTCCAACACAGATGGTAAAGAAGCATCAGGCCCAGCCCCCCAAGTGGAGCACTTTGAAAAGGCAGTGTACTCAGTGATGAATGTTGGGAGGCCTCTGCCTAACATAATTTTGGTCACACACTGTAGAGTTACAAAATAAACAACTGCTTTATTCAGCAGTTACACTTTATGAAATAATGTTCATCCTGAAGTTTGGCATTAAATTCAAAAGGATTGTCTAATATTCACAGAAGACATTGCATGTATTTTAACTTCCTAGTTTGGGTATTTTCTTTAGTATATGTAATAATTACTTTATACAAACCAGACTCTAGCACATTGTACCTTTTATAACAGATAACCATGAGTGTCCTCCTAGACACATCTACATATTCACATAATTACTTGGAATTCTCTTCATCCTGTTTTGCTTGTTCTTTTATATCTCCGCATCTTTCCACAGGTCTCTTTTCAGTTTAAACCCTTCCTACACTTACCAAGTTGATGAATTTCTGTTTCTCATCTATAATTTTCTTTCTGAAGTTTTGTGTGATCCCTCACCTTTCTCCCCACTCCAAGCAGAGCTGGACGTTCCCTATTCTTTAGTCTTCTGTCATGATTTTGAAAAAGTCCAACTGCTACCATTTCCTTCACATTCCATTAGGTGTCCAAGTGCTGACCCTTTTCCAACCCAAACACCAGGAAAAAAAAAAGAAACATAGTTTATTGATATCAAAATCTTGGGAATTTAGCTCAATACCTGGCACAAAGGAAGTGTTCAATAACTACTTATGTCAGATTCCCTAAGAAGTAGAACTTGAAACTAAAAGTCATATGTGGTGATTTATTGAGGGAGTACTCTTAGGAGAAATCTCTTAGAGAAGGAGAAAAGAAACAAACAAGTAAGGGATTGCAGCATACGTCTAGCTTCAGGCCAATACTGGGATAGCTCTGCAATATGAAGGACATCCCAGTTATACTCTCTTGACAAAAGGAAAAGGGCCTCCTATACACTATCAGTTATTAGCTGTGGGAAGACTTGGAAAAAGGTGAGCATAAATAATCCTAGACATTTCTCAAGCAAGACAGCTCTGATCTGCTAGCAAATCTCTGGCAAAGGCTAAGTTTGGAGAAGTTAGCTATTATCATTTGCAGCAGTTACCAGGCTGAGTACCTTCTCCCAAGAAAGGGACAACAGTGTTTACTCAAAAGGCAGTGGGTGAAAATACTTATGATCCTTTCATCACACATGTGAGACAAAAAAGCCCAGTGAAAATTCAACTGACAGGAAATTTCAAAATTCTGATATTGCAATTTTCTACATTGACTGATTAATTGTTCTTTTCAGCAAAATAAACCAAGTGAATGAAACTAAATAGGAAATGATAATTTGGGTGTTTACATCCTCAGTACAGACACATTCTTCAGAGTCCTGTGGGTAATAATTCCCATGAGCAGAGTGATGAATGTTGAATACCAGGCATCATACGTAGGATGCAGACATCTGATTCAAATCCCAGTTTTTCTTATGTAACTGGAGCAGGTCACCAATCTTCCTCTCAGTTCTCTGCTTTGAAAATTGATGATAATAAGATCTACTTCATATGAGTCTGAGAAAGATTAGTGAAAAACCTTATGAAGTGAATAGTAAAGAATTAACATGGTATCCTTACATATCATTTCACTTACCGCGTTCAGAAACAGACTAGATCTGAGCGAAACATTTCATTGGTTCTTTTTTGGCAATGAATGCCCTATGCTGATATTTTAGGACTATTTTTGAAGTGTCATATGCATAGCTGAGGAAGAGCCAAGCTGATTCACATGTTCAGCATGAAGACCAACTCTAAATACTTTAGATAAAATTTCCCATTCTCCCAATCACTTTACATCATTAACCTAATTTATTTTCCTCAGAGTACTAATCACTATGTAAAATTGTCTAAATTTATTACCTCTTTTGGTTTTATGGTCTGCTTCTTTCCCTAAGTGAAATCTAATCTCTTTAAAGATAGCTACTTTCCATCTTTTTGTTCAGGACCACATCCTTGCCATAAAACCATGCCATTTACATTGATGAGATAAATAACAGAATAACTGTCTTACAGAAAGTTTAAATTATCTTATCAAAATATCATATTTATTTTAGCTTACAGGTAGAGTTGAATGCATTTTCTCTTTCAAGAGATCAAGGCCACACATGCTATAGGTGTTCTTTTTTTTTTTTTGGTACCAGGGATCGAACTTGGGACCTTGTGCTTGCGAGGCAGGCACCAGAACCACTGAGCTAAGTCCCTGGCCATGCTATAGGTGTTCTGTGACCTGTGTAAACACACTTGATCTCAAAGAGATGGGCATACCACCAATATGGACATTCACTTAGCCATTAACTATGAAATTCATATTTCAGATTCCCTCCATAAAGTTTCAGAAGTTCTATACACTTTGAAATACTGCTACTATAAACATAGTCAGCAGACAAAAAACCTACTTGTCATAGAGCTCTTTGACCAGCATTATAACCCAAAACTAATACTATATATATATATGTATATATATATATATATATATATATACACATATATATATATAGTCTGTTGCCACTGTATCCTCTGGCTCCTCATCCCTTTTTTTTCTTTCTTTTTTTTTTTGATCTTTTTAAAAATCATTTATTTGTATTAGCAGATGTTCACAGTACATAATAATCACACTCATCATGGAAAAGTTGGCAAACACATACAACACATCTTCATTTTTTTCATCCACTTGAGATCTTTGAGATCTTGAGATCATCCATGGAGATCTTTCTCCCTCCATCCCTTTTTTTTCTGATTATAAAATGGCATTTATTTGTAGAAATTCAGATGCTGCATTTAAATATCACCTTTGCAGCTCTACGTGTGGAGTGCCACTGGAGTGGTCATGCTCTTGAGGCTGCTGTTGTGCTTCCTCAGTGATTGAACATTACTCACACTAGTCCTGAGATGGCTTTAGAGAGCAGGGGGAAGGATGGCCTAGTCATCTCAGTCACATTCACATTTAGGTCTAGACAGCTGATAATTGCATCTGAAGGTGGTGAAGCTTGTAGTTTCTTTTAGAATGTTATACTTCATCTTGATTGGGCAGATCACATATTTCTCTCTTTTTTTGTTGTTAAATTCTTTTATTGGTACATTTTAAGTATACACCACTATTACATTTCTCATTGGGAATTATACCTTTACATAATGCATCTTGGTTTCATTTTTTCCCCATTCCTAGCCCTCCCTTCACCCTCTCCACCCTTTCTATTTACAAAGACTATATTTTCATTTTTACCATTTCTCAGCATTTTTCCTTTCCCTTCTTTCCTTCCCCCTGACCCTCCCACTACCCCTACCCTTTGGACCTTTTCTTCCTATTTTACATTATTGATTATTCCTTCTAATCAATGGTACATTTTAGGTATACAATATAATGACATTCATCATTGGAAATTTGCACCTTTACATAGTCTCTATTGGTTCTTATTTTTCATCCTTGCCCAGCCCTCCCTTCATCCCCTCCATTCCTCCCTATTTACAAAGATTTTGTTCCTATTTTTCCATTTTCTCATATTAATCCCATTCTCTTCTATCCTTTCCCCTATCCTTCACACTTCCTTCCCCTTTGTCCCTTTTCTTCCTATTTCACATTACCTATTATACATTTTAGTCCTTATTTACACTTTCAGTTTCTCACACCAGAGAAACTATTTGGTATTTATACATGTGTGTCCTATTTATTTCACTTAAGAGTATTGCCTCAATGTTCATCCACTTAGCTACAAATGTCTCTAATTTCTCATTTTTTATGGCTGAGTAGTACTCCATTTTATTAAAAAACACATTTTCTTTATCCAGTCTCCAGTTGATGGGCATTTGGGATGCTTCCAAGTTTTAGCTATCATAAACTGTGCTGCTATGAACATGGGCACACATATGTCACTGTGGTATGATTCTTTTAATTCTTTGGGGAAGATCCCCAGCAGTGGAATAGCAGGGTCAAATGGGATTTCCAGTTCTGGTTCTTTGAGGTATCTCCATACTGATTTCCACAGTGCTTGCACCAGTGTACACTCCCACCAGCAGTGGAGCAGGGTTCCTCTTTCCCCAGAGCCCCGCCAACATTTGTTATTGGTTGATTTCATGATAGCAGCCATTCTTTCTGGAGTGAGGTGGAATCTCAGCTTTGTTTTCATTTGCATCTCTTGAATGACCAGTGATGTTGAACATTTTTTCATATATTTATGTGCTATTTCTACTTCTTTGTGTAAGAAATGTCTGTTCATTGCAGATGCCCATTTTTTGATTGGATCTTTAAATTTGAGAGGTCAGATCTTTTTAATTTCTTTATAGATTAGAGATAGTAGACCTTTGTCTGAGGAAGGGGAGGTGAAGATTTTTTCTCACATTGTGGGTTGTCTCTTCACACTGCTGGTGGTTTCCCTTGCTGTGCAGAAGCTTTTTCGTAAGAAGAGATCCCACTTGGTGATTGTTTGTGCTAGTTCATGGGCAACTGAGGTTTTGTTCATAAAATCTTTTCCTACACCGATGTTTTCAAGAGTTCTATCTAACCTCTGTCCCAACTGGTTCAGTTTCTATTTTAATATTTAGATCTTTAATCCATTTCAATTTTAGTTTAGTGCATGGTGAGAGATACAGGTCTAGTTTTAATCTTTGGCAAGTTGAAATCCAGTTTTTCCAGCACCATTTATGAAAGAGGCTATCTTTCCTCCAGTGAGGGTTTTTGTCTCCTTTATTGAAGATGAGATGGCTGAGTGTGTCTGGAGTTGTTTCTGCATCTCCTAATCTGTTCCACTGGTCCTCAGGTCTGTTTCTTTTCCAGTACCATGCTGTTTTTATCACAGTAGCTTTGTAGTATAGTTGCAGGCTGGGGATTGTGATATTCCCTGCCATGTCTCTGTTACCTAGAATTGCTTTCACTATTCTGGGTCTCTTCTTTTTCCAAATGAATGTTTGGATTGTTTTCTCAAGGTCCATGAAGTATGCTGCTGGGATCTCAATTGGAATTGCATTAAATCTATATAGCAGTTTTAGAAGTATGGCCATTTTCACTATACTAATCCTTCCTACTCAGGAGCAGGGGATGTCTGTCCATTTTCTGATATCATCTTCAATCTCTCTTTTCAGAGTGCCATAGTTTTCAGAGAAGAGTTCTTTGATTTCTTTCGTTACATTGATTCATAAGTATTTCAGTTTTTTGGATGCTATTGTAAACGGAATTATTTGCCCTATTTCTCCCTCAGTGAGTCTGTCATTGGTGTAGAGGAAAGCTATTGGTTTTTTTGTGTTGACCTTGTAACCAGCTACTTGACTGAATTTGGTTATTAAGTCTAAAACTTTTGGTAGAGTTCTTGTTGTCTTCTATATAGAGTATCATGTCATCTGCAAATAATGACAATTTGACTTCTTCATTTCCTATCTTTATTCCTTTTATTTCTTTCTCTTGTCTAATTGCCATAGCTAATGTTTCCAGAGCTATATTGAATAAGAGTGGTGATAGTGGACATCCTTGTCTTGTTCCTGATTTTAGTGTGAAGAATTTCAGTGTTTGACCATTTAGTATGATATTGGCTGTTGGTTTTTCATAGATGGTTTTTATCAGTTTGAGGTAGAGACCACCTATTCCAATTTCTTGTAGGGTTTTCATCATAAATGCATGTTGGATTTTGTCAAATGCTTTTTCTGCATCTATGGAGATAATCATATGGTTTTGTCCTTGGCTCTGTTGATATAGTGTATTACATTGATTGATTTGTGTATGTTGAACCATCCCTGCATCCCTGGGATGAATCCCACTTGATCAGGGTGTATGATCTTCTTGATGATCTCCTGCATTCTGTTTGCCAGTATCTTATTAAGGATTTTTGCATCTATGTTCATTAGTGAGATTGGTCTATAGTTCTCCTTTTCAATTGGGTCTTTCTCTGCTTTCCTCCATCCATCTCTTGAGCCCACTAACTCTGGATAAAGAACTTTCTCTTTGTTTTCTACCATGTATTTTGTACGTTTCTCTTCAAATTATTTTTATTTTTAATTACTCATATAAGACAGACCTTGTGATATTTAAGCTTGTAAGTCCATTTTTTTTTTTTTTTTTGTACCAGGGATTGAACTCTGGACTTGCTAAGGAGGCAGCAGAACTGCTGAGCTAAATCCCCTGCCCAAGTCCAGTGCTTTTAATTGTTAAATTGTTTCTTGATAGTACAAGTTTGTAGTACATGATGACTACATGTATGGTGAGGAGTTGGTACATGCACATAATTTGTAATATGGTTTTAACCCTTCCTCTCCCCTCCTTGAATCCACTGGACCTCTTTATATATAGTTACAGTATGTTTGTAGTACATGATGAGCACATTCTTGATAGGGACTTGGTGCATGTACACAGCACTTCACAATTTGTCCCTCTTTTCTGATCTCATTTCCCTCCCTTCCTTCCTCCTATCTCTCAGTTCACTTCCCACATGCCAAACATTCATTTTCATTTTTCCTACTGTGTATCTTTTATTCTATGCTTGAGTTATATATTGTGGTTCTCATTTATGAGAAACCAGGTATTATTTAAGCTGTGTGTCTTATTTACTTCACTTAATATTATGGTCTCAAGGTGCTTCCATTTTCCTACAAATGGCATTATAACTGGACTCTAGAAACTCATGTTTTCTTTAATTTGTTCTGAGACTGATTAATAGAAGATAGTATTCTGGAGTTCCCGTAGTTTGTATACATTTTTGACATTTCTGGTGTCATTGCCTTATGAACTGATAACATGCATGCAATAATTTTTATCCTATTGTATTTACATAGGAATGTTTTATGGGCTAGTATATGGTAGACTTCTTGACATTGTTGTCTTCAGTGTCTCTAAGATGTATAAAATCATTAGTCATGAGCAGCATATTTGAACTTCATGTCTGTGATGTGTGAAGTACCAATGCCAACATGTGCCCCTCACCATGGGAGAAATTATCATTATTAGGTTTATGGCTTTGGTGAAGATCAGTGTTCTCTGTGCTTAAATTTTCTTTGTAAGATTGGAGACAAATCTTAGACTTTTCCTGAAAGTTTTGTACTCATCTTCATTTTGGGGTCACCTGAGTTTCTTCCTATGGCAGCCAGGTTCCTAAAGGTTTCCTACATCACATCTCTATACAGCTTCTTTTGGGATGGATCCAGCAAAGCCCACTCCTCCCTGTTGAAGTTCACAGCCACATCCTCAAGGGTCACTGCCTCCATCACGTGGCTCCTGGTCTCCCAGAGTCCTTCCCATGCAGCCTGCAGCCAGCAGAAGTCACATAAGGTGGTCTAGCCCCCTGGGGGCTCTCAGCGTCATACTCAGGACACTCACTTGGGCACCATGACACAGGAAATTGGTTGCAGCAAATCTTTATTGAAAATATATCTGCATAAGACTTGTTCTACTAGAAATGCTAATGGAAGTTCTTCAAACTGGAGAAGTACTGTGGAGGGTGGGAGGCAGGTGAGTCCTGTGGAACTCTAATTGCCCATGCCCGTGTCTGAGTGAATAAAACCAAAGTATGCCATTTAGGGCTCTATGTCGAAGGGAGACATGAGCCCCCAGCCTCCCAGATTTTAACTTGTTTCTGTGTGTATTTTTCATCTTCATCACCCTTTGGTCAGGTTCAAACTCAGCTTATAGGCTGGTTCCCAAAACGTCAAATGCAGGGCTGGGGATTTAGCTCAGTGGTTCTGCCACCATCAACTTATGCTCCTTTTACCCTAAGTCCTAATCCTGGTTGAAGAATTTTTTCCCTTGTCCTTGAAATCACAATTTGTGCCCTCAGAGCTGACTGGATTCCATACACACTGCTCTGTCGAGGCTGTGAGCCTCCTCTTCCTTGTTTTCCTCCTTCTTTCAAAATTTGTTGCTGGTCTCTATCCTGCCTTTTTTGCTGGAGTCTTTAATATATATATATTGATATATATATATATCAGTAGTAATTCAAATTTTTCTGAAGTGTGACATATTTTAAGAGGTTTTACTTAATTTGCTTGATTGGGGTTATAGTGAGATATGAATAGTAGTTCTTCTCTTCCTCTCATTTGGCTGGATACAACATGTCTTAATTTGGAATCCTGGATGACTAAACTATGACTTATTAGTAACATCAATATCCACGAAGAGAACAAAGAAAGAAGAGATTGAAGTTTAACACAATTACATAAATGCATGCAAGGATATCTGAGGGCTCCTTATGTGGACTTACACTTACCCCTGATCCAGTCAAGAATGGGTGTCAACATAGGAATGTCAGCAAATTCTCTTTGGTTCATGTACTCTGTCCTCCAGTTGTCAGTATATCTGTAGGAAGCTACCCAACAGTTGAGCAGAAGATAAGGAAATAAAGGAACAGTTATATGAGAAATACTGATTTTTCTTTGGTTTTAAGGAGTTAATATTTGTATTTATAGAAACCCAATACCAAGATTTGCATTCTCTCTATGCATTTTACTTATCCCTTTTGTATTCACTTAGAAAAATCTGGCACAATTCAAACACTTTGCAGACCAGATCAATGTACTGTTATTAATTGCCAGTTAGTTTACAGCACATTTGTTTAGAAAACAAAAATATGTTCAATGATTTAAGAATTATATATTAATTGTATTTATTTTCAGTTCTACAACTAAGTTTAAAGTAGGCACATTAAACAACTACAGTCTAGTTCATTTAAAACCTGGAATGTCTGCTTTTTCCAAGGTGATGGATAAATTATGTTAAGAAAATATAACTGACTCTATAACTCCAAAGACAGAACATTGTTTCTCCTCATTTATTAAATTACTCAATGACAATTTAATGGCAAAATGAGAAGAAGAAACACTGAGAAAGAAAATGAAAACCTGAGTTCTCAGAGTGAATGAGATGGAAACTTTTCACATAAATGCTTTTAGACTATTTCAATGAAAAAGTACCTGATTAAAAAAATGAATGTTTAATATCAAGAATAAATTAAATTGTCCAAATCCCTCCTAAAAATTTCATTTCATTTCCAAATTAAACAACTCTTTCAGGGACTATGCAGTGTGTCAATTGCCCTTAATAATTAATGATGCTAAGAGAAGCAAATAAGGAATTTAAGATTTTTAATCTGTCTCCATTGCATTGAAAAGCTTCCAAATTTAAAATCTTATTTAACAATTTTTCAAGACTTTCCTCCTACTTTAGAGGGTTGAAAATACATAATGAATTTATCCCAACACTGACTTCCTTCAATTGCCACAGACCAATCTAAAAAGCAAAAGGTTTAGGAACTACATAACTGTGGGCTCCCAATGGCCATTTGGTTGTTCACAGATGTGGCTACTTCTGGATTTGTAAATATCTCTTTTTAACACCCTCACTTTTAAGTTTTTTGTTTTGTGTGTTAGCTTGCTAACTGTGCATCTAAAAGAAAAATGCTAAGGCACATGAGATCTGTAATAGTATAAATGATTTGGGATGATATTTGCAAAATTATTTAAATGTAAATTTCTGCCATCTAAGAAAAGTAATGTAAAGGGATTTTGTTGTAAAATTTCAAAACCAGTAACTGATTGGTCTCATAAGTAATATTTACATTTGTTCTTCTCTGTCAAATAGTGTGAGTTTGATTCAGTTAAACTGAAGCAAGTTTAGGGTAAACCTGTCTCTACTTGCATGATAAAGTTTGACCCAAAGCGGCTTCTGTACACAGTAATCAGTATCCTAGCCTGATATGTAAACAAATTGTTAAGATAACAGGAATATACACCTGTAACCAAGCTACTGAGTCTCAGTCAATCATAGAAGTTGAACTTCAGCAATCATAGGTTGCCAACTGTTCATATGAGGGAAATGCCAATTGCAGCCAATTACATAGTTTGGGTTTATCACTTAGTCACTTTCTTCTCTCTGACTGTAAATAAAACCTGTGTGTGTTTGGAGCCAGGGTAGGTCATACAAACCATCTTAGATCTGGAAAGCTACTTGTTTTAAGAAAAATTTTCATGCCCAAGTAAACTTTGATAAAGTGCTCTCTGTTTTTCTTTTAAGAGCTCCATATGTACAAATAACATATGTACTTATTGTATAGGTTAAATGAGTTTTGCAATAAATAAAATATTTTAGTAAAGTATATCAACAGTATTAACTCAATTTTATTTCCTTTAAATAATAATACTACTCTACTCCTTTTACCATATGAAACATCAAAATAACAAGAATCCTTAAAAATATCATAGATATAAGTCCAGGAAACACTGGGTACAGCGAACTCATAGGTTTTGCTTCACTAGCAGTGAAAAGCTATCTTTTGCAACCCAGTCACACTTTTAACTAATTTAACTTTTCTACAACCTTATATATCTTTGAGTAGACTGAATTCTTCCCTGTATAAGACTGTTTTAAAATGTATCATTTTCTCTTATTTATGAATGCAATATATTTCTTGGAAGTGTGAACAAGAGCAAAATAAGAAAAATATAATGTCATTACTGACCACCGTAGGAAGTCATTATTAACATTTTCATTGCATAATTTGCCCTTATATGTACATAATATACAATTGTTAAATAGTATACAGAATTGTACTATACATTCTGTTTTGCTGTCTATCTTTGACATTTAACAAACTATTATGAATATGTTATCATTTCAGTTGATGTATTTCACATTATAGTTTGCATTCACTATCACCACTTTGCCCTCATCCTGCTTGTGATTAAACCATCCTTGAAGGAAGTCTAACAGGTTTTCTATCATCACCCTCCAGATTTTTATACTGTCGTCTACTTAATTTTGCCTGGTATGTGCTGTGCTTCCCTGCCCTGCCATCTCAAAGTTTATCAGCCCAAGAAATTTTTATTCTGTTCTCTTTTGCCTATTAGATTCTTTCCACTTGTTATTCATTTTCTTCAGAAATATAGATCATTTGGGTGTTGATCACTTTTGTCACTTCATTATCACATTCTCTTTCCTCTTCTATCATTTTCATGGCCCTTTACTCTGTATCCTGGGAAAACTTCTTAAATATGTTCCCTATATCACACATATTTTTATTGTGATTGATTCTTTCATTGTTATTTCTCATACCATTTAAAATTCTGTCAAGGTAATTTTTTTTACTTGAACTTTTCTAAATCCTTATTTTATTATCATATCAAAGTATTTAATCTGTAGTTCATAAAAAATATATGTACCTGTATTTTCCTTAGGCAAGAATTGATTTCACCAAATTTTGTTGCCTTTGTTTCTTGTTCAGTATGTTTTTAGAAACCATGATCTTTATCTAAGTTGCTTATCACTATGCAGCATAGTTTCAATTCATCCTCTGTTGCATTATTTCTCAAATGAAAGAGTAATATCTACTTTCCTCGTATGGTATAAATGCATGATCTTATATATATAGTCTCTCTATTGGTACCTTATTATTATTATTAAAGAAGCCTAAGGTTAAACATGAATCTGGGGAAAGGGGGATGTGCCTGAGACTGAATATTCTGTGCTTGAAAAACTTCCTCTTTATAATTTTTCCTCTCTGTTCATTAAACTATATTTAGATATCATTTCTCATTATCTAAATTTTTGTTCAGGGCAGTCTCAATTCTAGATATGTGTTATGTCTGTGGTGGACTTTCTTTTCAACTTGCCCCTGTTATTATTATAGGAGAAAGTATCCTTGCACCAGGAAAGGGTCTCAAGCATCCATTATGTTAAGCCTTTCCCACTAAGAACAGTGTCCACCATGAGAAGCTCTTTTAGAAGGAACAGCTCCTGCAGGACATCTGGATGCTGTTAAATATCTAAGGTAAAACATGATTCCAGTGAATGTTGGTATCTAAATAGCATAACACATGAGAAACAAGAATTCTATATTTTATATTTATGCTCTTATAGCTGATTTTTAAACAAATAAATCAATGAACTACAGCAAGGAAAATATTTAATAGGACTCAATTTTACATTTTATGTTAAAATTATCCAATAATCTCTTTCAACCTTATATATAAATATATAGATAGTTTTGTATACTGTATAGTTATATTCAAATGTAAATAAATAAACATAAAATATATACAAAGGAGCCTTTTTATATACTTTACTTGTAAAATTTTTCAAGGAAACGGGAAATATTTGTTTAAAAGGTAATTGACTGACAGTTCTAAGGTACTCTGCTACAGGGAAAAACATTCAGAGTGTAGTTTTGGAATAAATTAGATACAGAGGTAAAAGTATAAAAACAGAATGTTTGAAGGAAAAAATACTAATAACATACGCACTATAAAGATACTATGTTAAAAGATGTTTAGGTCTTCATATTTTGCTTATAGTATTGTTTTACTAAGTCTTCAAAGAAATTCCGTGAATATGAACTTTTCTGATCTTTCTCTTCTTTTTTTTAAATTAATTTTATTGGTACATTTTAGGTATACAATATAATGACATTTATCATTGGGAATTTGCACCTTTACATAATCTCCCTTGTTTATTATTTTTTTCACATTCCCCGGCCCTCCCTTCAACCCCTCCATCTCTCCTTATTTACAAAGAATTTCTTTCCATTTTTTCATTTTCTCATATTAATTCCATTCCCTTCATTCCTTTTCCCTATACCTCCCACTTCCCCTTTGCCCCTTTTCTTCCTATTTTGCATTATCTATTATACCTTTTAGTTCTTATTTACACTTTCAATTTCTCACACTAGAGAAACTATTCAGTATTTACACCTGTGTCCTACTTATTTCACTTAAGAATATCGCCTCAATATGCATCCATTTAGCTATAAATGTCTCTAATTTCTCATTCTTTATGGCTGAGTAGTACTCCATTTTATAAAAAAAAAACACATGTTCTTTATCCAGTTTTCAGTTGATGGGCACTTGGGCTGCTTCCAAGCGTTAGCTATTACAAACTGTGCCACTATAAACATGGGTGCACATATATTGCTGTGGTATGATTCTTTTAATTATTTTGGGAAGATACCCAGCAGGAAAATAGCTGGGTCAAATGAGACCTCTAGTCCTAGTTCTTTGAGGTATCTCCATACTGATTTCCACAGTGGTTGCACCAGTCTACACTCCTACCAGCAGTGGAGTAGGGTTCCTCTTTCCCCAGAGCCCCGCCAACATTTGTTATTGGTTGATGTCATGATAGCAGTCATTCTTTCTGGGGGTAGGTGGAATCTCACCACTGTTTTCATTTGCATTTCTCAAATGACCAGTGATGTTGCACATTTTTTCATGTATTTATTTGCTATTTCTACTTCTTTGTCTGAGAAATGTCTGTTCACTTCAGATACCTGTTTTTGGATTAGGTCTTTAAATTTGGTAGGTCTGATTTTTTTAATTTGTTTATAGATGCTAGATAATAGACCTTTGTCTGAGGAACAGCAAGAGAAAATTTTTTCCTACATCGTGGGTTGTCTCTTCACACTGTTGGTGGTTTCTCTTGCTGTATAGAAGCTTTTTAATAAGAAGAGATCCCACTTGTTGATTACTCATGCTAGTTTATGGGCAGCTGAGGTTTGGTTCATAAAATCTTTTCCTACACCAATGTCTTCAAGTCTTCTACCTAACATCTGTTCCAGCTGGTTCAGCATTTCTGTTTTAATATTTAGATCTTTAATCCATTTCTGTTTTAGTTTAGTGCATGGTGAGAGATATAGGACTAGTTTGAATCTTTGGCAAGTTAAAACCCAATTTTTCTAGCACCATTTATTAAAAAAGCTATCTTTCCTCTGGAGAGGGTATTTAGCTCCTTTGTCAAAGATGAGGTGGCTGAGTGTGTCTGGAGTTGTTTCAGCATCTTCTAATCTGTTTCACTCATCCTCAGGTCTGTTTCTTTGCCAGTACCATGCTGTTTTTATCACAGCAGCTTTGTAGTATAGTTTCAAGTTGGGGGTTGTGATACTCCCTGCCATGACTCTGATGCCTAGAATTGCTTTTGCTATTCTAGGTCTCTTTTTGTTCCAAATGAATTTTTGGATTGTTTTCTCAAGGTCTGTGATGTTTGCTGCTGGAATTTCAATTGAGATTCCATTGAATCTATATAGCAGTTTTATAAGTATGGCCATTTTCTGTATGTTGATTCTTCCTACCCAAGACCAAGGGATGTCTTTCCATTTTTTTTTATATCATATTCAATCTCTCTGTTCAAAGTGCTATAGTTTGCAGAGAAGAGGTCTTTGATTTCTTTTCTTAGGTTGATTCCTAGCTATTTGAGTTTTTTGGATGCAATTGTGAAAGAAAATGTTTGTCCTATTTCTGTCTCAGTGAGTCTGTTTTTCGTGTAGAAGAAAGCTACTGATTCTGGTGTGTTGACCTTGTATCCAGCTACCTTACTGAGTTTGGTTATTAAGTCTGGAAGACTTTTGGTGGAGTTCTTGTGGTCTTCTATATAGAGTATCATGTCATCTGAAAATAATGACATTTTGACTTGTCCTTTCCTATCTTTATTCCTGACACTCAACCACCTAGAATCCCTGAACTGGTAACAAAAGAGGATCTGGAAAAAATGAAATCAGAAGTAATTTCTCGCATATCAGTAGAGATTGTGCCCATAGTGCAAGACATGATTAATAAATCTAGAGTAGACACATATAAAAAATAGATGAGCTGAGGAACATGATAGAATCTCAACATAGGAAACAAATGGAATCCATAAAACAGATGCAAATAGATTTCCAGGAGATTAAAAACTCCACTGAAAGTTTTCACAGTAGAATGAGCCAATGTGAGTACAAAATTTCAGATATAGAAGATAAGATTGTAATTAGTGACCAGGAAAAGAAAAATTTCTTTAAAACTGTAAGAGACCATGAGAAATCAATCCAGCAGCTGCTAGACGATGCAAACAAGAATAACGTAAGACTGAACAGAGTCAATGAAGAAACAAGAGAGAGTTCAGACAACATTAAAAAACTGTTCACAGAAGTTATGGTAGAAAACTTCCCAAGGAGGGGAAAAGAACTTGACATACAGATAAGTAAGGCATATAGGACTCCAACTAGCCTTGATAAAAAAAAAAAAAATCTACACATAGCCATACAATTGTTAAGATTCCAGAAACCCAACAGAAGAACAAAGTTCTACAAGCAGTTAGTTTAAGAAAAGAAACAAATCACATACAAAGGAAAGCCCATCAGAATCACAGCAGACTTCTCAATGCAAACCCTCAAGGCAAGAAGAGCTTGGAGTGACATATTTCAAGCCCTGAAGGAACACAGCCTCCAACCCAGATTGATGTACGCTGCAAAATATCTTTCAAAATAGATGGAGAAATAAGATACTTTAATAACAAAAAGCACCTTAGGAACTTCATGAATACCAAACCAGCATTCCAAAAAATTTTAGAAAATATTCTAGGAAAAGACAATGAGGAATACAACCCCAGGAAGCCCAGCAGAATGAATCCATTGGGCATGACAGGAAATTAAATGCAAAGGGGGAGAATTCAGCAAAAAGAAAAAGTCCTGACAATGATAAGTCAATACGTATCAGTTATAACTATAAATTTTTTTTTTTGGTACTGGGGATCGAACTCCAGTCCTTGCGCTTGTGCTGCGGGTGGTGAAACCACCAAGCTAAATCTCCACCCCAACCATCAATGTTAATGGTCTCCATTCACCAATCAAAAGAAATAGACTGGTAGAATGGGTCAAGAAGCAAAATCCAATAATATGCTGCATCCAAGAAGCATACTTAATTCAAAATAAACACATAGACTGAAAGTTAAAGAGTGGAAAATAATACTCCGTGCAATGGGAACCCCCCAAAAAGCAAGAGTAGCTATCCTCTTTGCAGATCAAGTGGATTTCAAGCCAATACTGATTAAGAGAGACAAAGAAGGACACTACATCCTTATAAAGGGAACAATCCAAGAGGAAGAGATGACAATCATAAATATCTATGCACCAAACACTACTGCAACCAACTATATAAAACAAATGCTAACAGGCATGAAAAATCAAATAAGCACTAATACAATAGTAGTGGGGGACCTCAACACCCCACTGTCACATATACATAGATCAACTAGACAAAAAATAAACAATGAAATAGTGGAACTCAAACTCTTGAACAAATGAATTTAACAGATGTTTACAGAGTGCTCCACCCAACAAAATCAGAATACACATTCTTTTCAGTTGCACATGGATCATTCTTCAAAATAGACCATGTACTTGCTCATAGAACATGTTTAATTAAGTGCAAAGGAATTGAAGTTATCGCCTGTATATTATCAGACCATAGTGCAATGAAATTGAAGATCAACAGTAAAAGAAACTGCAAGAATTTCATAAATACATGGAAATTTAACAACACACTTCTGAATATCCAATGGGTCACAGAGGAAATTAAAGAAGAGATCAGACAGTTCCTACAATTAAATGACAACAACATTACAACATATGGGAATCTATGGGACACGATGAAAGCAGTCTTACGAGGGAAATTCATAGCAGTGAATATTCATATTAGGAAAACAGAGTGAGCCCAATTAAACAACCTGATTCTGAACCTCAAGCTTCTAGAAAAAGAGAAGGACAAACCCAAAGCTCATACAAGGGAGGAAATTATAAAGATTAGAGCAGAAATCAATGCAATGGACACCAAGAGAATGATACAAAAAAATCAATGAAGCCAAGAGTTGGTTCTTTGAATGAATAAGCAAAATTAACAAAAGCCTTAGCCAACCTTGTCAGAAAAAAGGAAAGGCCCAAATCCATGCAATTAGGAATGAAAAGGATGAAATTACAATGGATCCAGCAGAAATCCAGAGGCTCATCAATACTTACTTCGAGAACCTATATACCAATAAAATGGAAAACAGAAGAATTGGACAGATTCCTAGGTGTGTATGAATTACCAAAGTTGAACAAAGAACACCTAAAAATTCTAAATGACCCAATATCAATTAATTAAATTGAAAACATAATTAAAAACTTACCAACTAAGAAAAGCCATGTTCTGATGGCTTCACTGCTAAATTCTACAAGACATTTAGAGAGGAACTGCTGCCACTACTGTCTAAACTCTTCAGTGAAATTGAAAGGGAAGCAATACTCCCGAATTCATTCCTGGAAGCATACATCACCTTGATCCCCAAAGCAGAGAAAGACCCAACCAAAAAAGAACATAGATGCGAAAATCCTTAATAAGATACTGGCAAATAGAATGCAGAAGATCATCAAGAAGATCATACACCCTGACCAAGTGGGATTCATCCCAGGGATGCAGGGATGGTTCAACATATGCAAATCAATCAATGTAATACACTATATCAATAGAGCCAAGGACAAAAACCATATGATTATCTCCATAGATGCAGAAAGAGCATTTGACAAAATCCAACATGCATTTAGGATAAAAACCTTACCAAAAATTGGAATAGATGGTCTCTACCTCAATCTGATAGAAGCCATCTATGAAAAACCAACAGACAATATCATACTAAATGATCAAAACTGAAATCCTTCACACTAAAATCAGGAACAAGGCAAGGATGTCCACTATCACCCCTCCTGTTCAATATAGTCTTGGAAACATTAGCCACAGCAATTAAACAAGAGAAAGAAATAAAAGGAGTACAGGAATATGAACTTATTTACATTATTTTATAATTAAAGATCCTAAAATTTAGAGAATTTAAATGAGAGAAGTCAGAGAAGAATCTATGTATTTTAATTCACAACTGGCATTATTGGAAGCAATTCAGATACATTTTCTCAATATAGAGAAATACATAACAGTTAACAGTGATTTACTTTAAATTTTGTTCTTTAGTCTATATTTTATTTACCTTTTAAATAACAGAATTTACCTTTACCTTTGAAATAAAAATTATATAGGAATTAGGTCAACATCAGATCACTGAAAAATTAATAATTTAATTTTCTCTTTCATTTAAATTATGCTATTTAAGGTGTAATTTTTTTATTTCTACTTTTCCTCTTTGATTTTGGTCATTACAGAGAATTGAAGCTGGAATACCATCAGTAAGAACTGGGGAAAGAACTCCATCATCATATTTGCTAGGAGTCTGCAGATAATCTGCAAATATTCAATATTTTGAGTGATATGACATGCACAATTTTTTCATTTTATATTTTAATACCACTCTCTTGTAATCTTATTGTTTAAAGGGGGATTTTTAAAGCCATCTAGCTAATGCTTGACTTCCAGGATTTTGTATTCATTATCATTACCCAAACTTTACAATGTGAACCCAAAATTATTTCTAATAAAAATTTTTTATTATTATTTATTTCTTTCTCCTTTGCCTCCATCTAGCCAAAGTTATGTAGTGATTATTTTCTAAGAGGTAACATTAGGACAGAGTCTATGGTGGAGCACTATAAAATTAGCCCTTCTTTACCCTATAGAATTGTATGTACTTTGTTTCCTCGATCCCTAAGCTAGCAAGGAATCTGAACCTCTGGTGATCAGCAGGTTTTTGATAAAAGTGAAGTGTAAAAGATGGCAAAGAAATAGTAAAATGCATGTAATCATGTTTCACCTGGAGAAAAAGAAAGGGAATGGCAAAAGACTAGAGTGCTGTATGTGACTCTGCAAATATTTGAGATTATGAAGCAGCTGGTAAAAATTGTGCAAATCTCCTTATTTTTCTATCTTACATTGCATCTGGTAAATGGATTTTTATTACATTAGAGGATAGAACTATTAGAAAAAAGATTGGGAAAAGTGAAGATCAGTCATCTTTTTTATAGTATCAAAGGTCATAAATAAAATCAAAGAGATTTTTGAAAAGTTTAGTTTTAAAGCACCATGATAGGTAAGAGTCTGTAGGCTCTTAAATACTACTATTGTTCCTATCTCTTGAATTAACAACATACATTACATCAGTTGTTTTACATATTAATAGCTTGAGTTAGTGCTTGAGGTAGGCTTAAAATAAATTTTATACTGTAGTTAGTACATTCATTTCTCAGGTTTATATTATAATGAAAATGATGAAAAATTACAGTAAAATGTTAAATTACATGAAAGAATATAGATAAAATTTAGTTTTACCCAGCACCTTAAATGTACAGTTTGGACTGGCCACTTTTTACGTTGCTTTATCCATCTGCTTTAGTATCTTTCTAAGTGAAGTGTAACGCCCTAAAAATCAAGGATCTGTGCTCTTTCCTGTTTGCAATCATTAGTGCTCAATATGTTTGTTCAATAAGTAGAAGAAAACACAAATTTAGGATAATCTTAAATATTCTTGTTTCAAACTCAGGAAAAAATTATGTATGATGTGCAATAGGAAAATATCAATTCCTATTTTTAAAAAGGAGCCTAGGTATTATGAATTTGTCTTCAGATTTACAGCAACTAAAAAAATAAATGCTAAATGTGCACAATACTGATATTTACAAGTTCAATATAAAGCACCATTCAGATTAAGCTTGGCAAATCAGTGGGAAAATTGTAATTTATTTAAGACCTTAACCCAAATTTCTGATCGCTTTTAAAAAACTGAAATGGTTCCTAAAATTTCTAAACAAAATGTCAAGTACATAAATGGCTGTTCTTCCCCTGAAATAAATCAGAATGGCTGTATAGATTGTTAAAGTATTGAAATGTTTCTGTACCAACTGTAAGTCAGGCTTGCCTAGCTTTTTTCTAATTTGAGGGCTGGGTTGGCTATATCCTTGTGATGGTAAGAGTGGAATGTCAACCTCATTGGCTTTGAGACCCACCAGAGGAACTGGCCAAGTGCACTTCTCCATGTCTCTAGATGGATCATACGTAGGCATGGCGTTGGTTTCTGTGTCTGATTCCTCACCCTTCCTCTCTAGCATTGTTTAAAACTTTGCTTTACCACCCCCTTTCAACATGCTTCTGTTTTGGATCTAACTGACCAAAGGATGTGCCATTACTGAAGAGTTTAGTACCATTAAATAGGCACCAAGTACTTTGCAAAGGGGCAAGAAAATAAAATGCTTTGAGGGCATCTTGGGAGTGAGTAAGACCCTGGCTCACCACAGTTTTGAAGGTATAAAAGCGTAAGTATTTCATTTGAGAAGAAAGCTCCTAATCCCCTGCTAAGGAGGACCATCTAGGGAATTGGTTCCCAGGGGTAACTGCAGCCATGGTCCAAGGGGCTGGCCACTGTTCTCACCAACAGTAGATCTTGGTCTTGTACATGTGATACTGCTTTTAAGTGCATACAGAATATAAGAGTTGTCAGACCTGTGAGGCTTCTACCCAGATTTCAAAGAGAAGCCCAAGAACCCGGGATGTGCCCAGGAGAGAGCAGTGCATGAAGGTACAGGAATGAATTTGAAGGTGTGGTGAAGATCCTAGGAAGTCAGAGATGTGAGAAACATGGAAAATCTTCTGAGAAAAACTTCAGGCTTTGAGTGAAACCAGTCCAAAAGAGAGGCCATGTGGATTGACCAGCAAAGAAATTGGAGTAGGGCTGTCCAAGGCTTCTTACCACTATGCTCTAGATGCCAGACATAGAATTATAAGATTTAATGTTTGTCCTGCTGGATTTTGGTCTTGCTTTGACCTGATTCTTTTCTACCCCTACCTCTTTTCTACCTTTTGACATGAGAATGTTTACCCTATGCTACTGTATCTTGGGATTATGTAACTAGTTTTTAAAATTTTTATAGAGGTTCAGATAAGAGTTTACCTTGAGTCTCAGAAAACACTTGGACTTTGACTTCTGTTGAGACTTTGGGGAAGGATTATTGGATTTCTGGTTGTATGAAGGGTACTTATGTTACGTAGACTTATAAATTTGCTATTTCCTTTATTTGGAGACTAAGTATGGTTTAAAAAGATGTTTTGGGGTATGAAATTGAAAAGTTTCCTAAATTTTATAGAAATATACTTGTCAGAAAAGTATTTGTAGTAGCTCGATGTTATTTTCCAATGTTTGAGAATTACATTTTCTATATTAGCATTATAAAATACAGTGGTACCTCAATTCAGGAATGCTTCTCTTTGGAAACAATTTGGTTTGCAAACAGAAACATTTCACAAAATTTTGTTTTTGTTTGTGAACTCTGCGTGGGATGATGAGCATGACCACGGCCATCTTTCCTGCATGAGCACAAAGGAGGTCATATTTTGGAGAACTGTGGATGAGTTAAGCTCATGAACCAAGGTACCACTGTATTCTCAATCCTATAGGTGCAGATGGTTACATAGCTGAATTCTAAAGGAAGTGATAGCCAACCTCTTCTGACACAGAACCTCATTATTAAATGTTGTGATACCACAATATATAAAAATAATAAATTCTGTCAATAAAATTACATGCATAAAATTCACTACAACTTGTACATTTTCAGTATGAGATAAAGATAATTAAGCAACATTCAATAGTTCAATTATATTTTATTTAAAAATCATTTATTGCATTTAGAATATAATCATTAATAACAGTAACTTTTTATGCTAACAGTAATCTTTAACCTATTTCAATTTTATGGAAAATAATTTTATAATAATTGGTTATACAGTAAAACAAACTTTCTGAATGTTATTTTAATTGATGTAATTTCTATTGATCTTATAGCTGTAAAAGATAACCTTACAAAGATACAGAAATCCAAATAGAAAAAGAAGTTACTAACTACACTTATGAAATCACTAAACTTATTTTATAATGTCATTTAAAAAATTCTTCAGAAGAACTTTTTTTTCAAATTTTATGTTTGCTAATGCCTATTGGTTGTTCTTTCAAATAAGTTAGAAGGGGTTAAATGATTAGATTTTCTAGCAAATGGGTGTAAACTCTTTGTTTGGAATATTAAAAGAAATTTGTAAGTAAACAGATGAACCTCTTAGGTAAATTTTGAAAAATAATAACCTAACTAGTCAAACATCTCCAACCATTTTAAAAGTTCTGTGTTAGAGTCTGGATATCTTCTGTGAAACTACTACTATTTCATATTTTAACATGTGACTCTTACCTTGAAAGTGTGGATGAAATGTGCTTATTTTTCTCCGCAATAACTGTTATCCATGTACCATATTATTGACCACCTCTAAATATGAAATATGGACTTATATAATTTTATTCAATTATTTATTTTCTTATCATGAAGTCATATATATATACATATATATATGTATATATATATATTTTTGTGTTGGTAGAATTATAAATCTACATAAGCTGGGGCAATTATTTCCATCTGGAATATTTCCCGAAGAAACTTATGTTGAAGTTTCAATTCCCAGCTTGGTACTATTAGGAAATAGTAGAAACTAGGAAGTGAGACTTAGCAGGTGATCTTCCAGTTATTGTAAGCATGCTTTGGAAGGGGATGGTGAGAGCTTGTACTCTTCATCTTCTCTTTTGTTTCCTGGCCATGGGATATTTATAATGTGTTGTCACAGGTTCAAAGCAATCAGCCCAACTGATTATGTATGGAAATGTCTTAAACTGTAAGCCAAAATAAAAGTTTTTTTCTGTGTAAGTTGATTTTTCTCAAGTATTTGCCATAGTGAGGGAAAGCCCATTAATACAGCTGGCATTTATACACTGACACATTCTCTGAGACACTAAGGGAGAATGATGGTGTATGACAGGCATTGCCGGTGATAAACAAGAATGTGGAAGTGACTTTCTGACACAGAGATCCAGGAAGGGTGTCAACCTCAACATATTTATTAAATTTCAATGAAGAATTCCTTCTCCATATTCAAGAAAAAAATAGAAATGGACCTTCAATACTTACCACCAGACCCCAAACCAACGGTTTTTGCTCTTTCCTGTGAGTATACAGTCTACTTTGGAAATAGTCATCTGGGGTCTAAAGATAACAAGCAGTATTGAACAAAACTAAATATTTTAATTTGTGAATATTCTTCTTAAAAGCACACTCTCTACCCCTTGTGAAATAAATCCACTAAAGAAAAGTAAACACCTAGGTTATGTTTTTTCTTATAAAAATGTTTTCTGGATAATCAGCCTTTATTTAAGCTAAAATAATTCAGACCTATACTTTCAATTTTTTTGCAAGAATTCAATATTTAATTCTTAATCAACTTCATTAGCTTCAGCTTCTTGTTTGGATGTTCATATTTAGAAAAAAATGTTTCAGGGAGGATTAGATTAGACAGGGATTAAAAATTGATTTTACTAATGTCAGCTCATATCCTGTTCTTTCGGAAGTTTTCCTACCAATACCTATTACTAGCTACTTCTTAATTATACTAAGCTTAAGAAATTCAGTTGTATCATCCACGATATCAGTAGAAATGCCTAAATATAGACTCCAACTATTCCTTTTTTTTAACCTTGGACCTTAGGTCTCAATGTTTTGAAGTCAATTTTCTTTTTAATTTTTTAGGAAAGGACAGGTTATTTTTAAAAATCCATATATATTACCTAATTTAAATATCATGGTAAAATATCTCAAGTTGTGACCAGGGAAGATTCATCTATTTCCACTCTCAGAGCTTCTGAGGGAGTCAGAAGAGGGAGCTGTGTAATTGACAGCTGTTTGTAAGTCTTCAAAGTGTCAGAATAATTTGAAAGCAGATTAGTTTTACAGATTGTCCATTAACATACTCACAAAAGGGCCATCACAAGGGGCTTGTTTCTGTTATGCCTCTGCACAAATCAGAGCATCCTGTGAGAACACTGTGTGTGCGTGTGTGTGTGTGTGTGTATGTGTGTGTGTGAAAGTGATGTTGGAAAGTGGGTTAGCAATAGACCAAGAGAAAGATATTCCTCAGCAGGAAGGTTGATGAGGTTTAATATAAGATCTTCAGCAAATAAAACTGACCTGACACAATTTCTGAAAAAATCAATCTCATATTTTCCCCTTAACTACTTAGAACAGTTAGAAACTAAGAAGCTGAGTGAGCCACTTCCTTCCCTCCATTTGACTATAAACACCATACCACCCAAATCATTATCCATGCTTCCATAACCCTAAAAGAGGTAGAAAATAAAATGACAAAAGCTCATGCCCAAGGTGACAGATCACTGTATGTGACCCTGTAATTACTGGGAGAGTGACTACTGAGTCCCTATTGCTTTATTTCCTTGTCCTTTTTACCTGTTCCTGCTGCTACCTTCCCGTGATACTCAATAAACATAGCTTCTTACCATATACCACAGGTGTATGCTTGGCAATTCTTTCCTCACTGTACACAAAAACCTGGACCATTTTTGGCCCATTCAACTGTAACATACTTACATTAAACATGCCTGTGATGAATAGAGATCTCTTGAAAAATTATTTCAATTTTTATCATTGCATGCGCTTATATTTATATGTGCATGTGTGTGTGTGTGTGTTTGTGTGCTTGTGTGGGAGAGATATTTATGCCTTTAATGGATTACTTACTTTTCTAATATGGCTTATAAAACCCAAGATAAACAGGCATAGTGTTTCCAAATAAATACTTCACTACCTAAGAAGATAATATACCGCAATGAAAGTAGATCATTATGCTTTGTCTTGATTTTGGTTCTTGTTGGTCATACTACTTTTAGGATTCTAGTTTATCAATGAAAACTAAACGTTTGTTTTGGATTCACATCGTGAACATTTCAGTGCAATTTACTATTGAAAATCATTTAAGTAACAGTAATGAGTCAGAAAGACTTGGTGTTTTCCAAATCTGTGCTTAGGAATTTACAAGCTTTTATAAAATTGTGTCTTAACACGTGAACTTCAAAACCTTTGAACTAGTAAGCAATTAAGTCTTTGAGAGCTTTATCATGATGCTTGCACTTTATGCTTAAGTACTGATAGAATCCATACTCACTTGAAACATGGACTATTTTCCAGTATATGAGCAGATATTCAGTTTTGGTTTGTTTTCTTATATATATTTAACCTGTGTGACCACCTCAAAACCTGCTACAGACATTCATCTAGGGAGGTCAAACAGTAGTAGCCTAAAGTGGGAAAGGTACACTGGGTTCCATTCTGCACTCAGGGTTAGGTCTTATCTGGAGCCCAGGGGGGAAGATCATATACATGGGGAATGGTCGAACTCCATCAATATGAGAGCACAGATGTTGAGTTGGCCTATGGCACCAAGATAGAGGCCAGAATTCTGGAATCCCTCCAATGCTGTGTTGCCTCATGGGTGCTGTGGCAGAGAATCCAAGAAAAATCTACAAGAATATGGCAGGATGATAAAATTAGGCATAAACTAATTTGGCAAACTCTGCTTTATGAACTGATGGGTTTCTCTTTTCCCATGCCCAGTATGTTTCAAAGGATTCAAAGTAGGGTCTTATGGGAACTGAGATGGGTTTAAAAGTGCCAACTAAGAGCTTGCTATAATTAACTACAAAAATTCCATTAAGTTGTTTAAATTCTCTCTTCTCTGGTTCTGGCTTCTTCCTTTGAAATACAGTTATAATTGCTTTTAGATCATAAGTGTACAACTCTGAATATAAAATACAATAAGAGATATAGCAGAACATTAGATGTAGAATATTTGTATTCAATAATTTTTGTATTCCAACCACCTTAGTATGGTTTGTATTAATAATTTTCCCCCAGGGTCATGTGTTCAGAATTCTGGATTTCAAAAGGAGATAGCATAGAGGGGGGTGTCCCTATCAATGAATTAATCCATAAATGAGTTTGTAGTTCAGTGGGCTGAGGCTGAAGGAGGTAGGACCTAACTACAGGAAATAGGTTACCTAAGATATAACCTGGAAGGATAAATCTTCTCCCCAGCTCTTTCCCTCTCACTCTGCTTTGCACTTGTTGTAAGGTGAGTAGCTTTGCTGTGTCACACCCTTCTTCCATGAAGTTTCTGCCTTGGGACTAGCTGACCATGGACTGACACCTCTGAAACAGTGAACCTTCAAACCTCTCCTCCTTTAAATTATTCTTGGTACTTTGTCACAGTGATAGATTAACACCTATGTCAACATTTCAGTGACAGATAGAGGAGTAGAAGTAAAATCTTTATTCTTCTAAATAATTCTAAAATATCTGTGCTGGAACAGAAGAATATTACTTTTCAGGTTTATATTAAGTTTCTTACTGAATCTTTTAAAATCTAGAATACATTACATTTTTTACAAAATTCTCAGCATATTAGAAAAAACACCTCTGAAAGGTGGGAAGGTAGTTTTTCATAGATGGTATAACAGAAGTAATAGTTGCTGAAATGAAAAGGCATTGAAAACTGAAAAAATAAACTTAGAAAAATAGCACAAAAATAACTATTTTCAAAATGAAGGTATGACCAAAGCAAATTAAAAATTTACTTGGCATTTTAAAAAAGATTATACTTGTGTAGGCTAAAACCTTGGAAAGATTTTCATTAGCAATAATTTCAATTTTTAAATGGCATTTATACCTTTGATTATTTTTAGCATCAGAGAAATTCAGTTATGTAGATTTTAATTCCTTGGGATTACAGAAAAGGAAATTACTACATTGGCCAAATTTTCAACTATCCATATAAAGCTTATGCATTTGGATCATCTATGACAAATATTTTTTAAAAATGAATTTTATTAGTACATTTAAGATATATATATATATATATATATATATATATATGAATGATATTCATCATAGGGAATTGGTACCTGTACATAATATATCCGATTTTTCTTTTTTCTCCAATCCCCTCTCCTCCCTTCAGCTCCTCTTCTTTATTTACAAAATGTTTGTTTCCATTTTTTCCTTTTATTCTTTTTTTCTTTTCCCTCTCTTCCTTTCCCCTTCCCATCTCACTAGTTTCCCTTCCCCTTTGAACATTTTCTATTTCCCAATATCTTTTATACATTTTAGTCCTTATTTACCCTCTCAATGTCTCATATCAGAGAAACAATGCAATATTTAAACATGTGTAGGTCCAGGGATTTAGCTTAGTAGTTCTGGTACCTGCCTCACAAGCGCAAGGTCTTGAGTTTAATCCCTGGTACCAAAAAAAAAGAAGAAGACTTAAACATGTGTATCCAATTTATTTCACTTAACAGTATGTTTTCAATGTACATTCATTTACCTAGAAATGTCTCAAATTTATCCTTCATTGTGACAGAGTAGTACTTCATTGCATTAAAAAAGCACACCTTCTTTATCCATTCATCCATTGATGAGCATTCGGGCTGTTTTGAAGATTTAGCTATTACAAACTGTGCCACAATAAACGTGGGTGTGCGTACATTGCTGCAATACAATGCTTTTAATTCTTTTGGCGAGATATCAAGAAGGGGAATGTCTGGGTCAAATGGAACCTCTCATTTTAGCTTTCTGAGGTATCTCCACACTGATTTCCACTGTGGTTGCACCAGTCTACACTCCCACCAATAGTGAAGAAGGGTTCTTCCCCCCCCCACAGCCCTGCTAGTATTTGTTATTAGTTGATTTCTTATTGATAGAGATTTTTCTGGAGTGAGATGGAATGTCAGTGTTGTTTTAATTTGCATCTCTGGAATGACCAGTGATGTTGAACCTTTTCTCATATATTTATTGCTCTTTATACTTCTTCATTTGAGAAGTATCTACTCATTTCAGATGCCCATTTTAGAATTAAGTCTTTAAATTTGGGGGGGGCGCTGATTTTTTTGAGTTCTTTTTGTATCCTACATATTAGTCCTTGGTCTGAAGAAAAACTAGCAAAAAATTTTTCCCACTCTGTTGGTTGTGTCTTCACCCTGTTGGTGGTTTATTTTACTGTGCAACAGCTTTTTCAAAAGATAAGATCCCAGATGTTGATTCTTTGTAATATTTCCTATGCAATTGTGGTTTTGTTCATAAAGTCTATGACAAATTCTTAATTGTTTCATATCAACATCCACAACTGCTATCATTACCTCTTCCCTTCATGCAAATAAAATGTGTTAAGGAGTGTAAATTTACCTTTATAATAATTATAGAATTATAATTAAAGGAAGTCCATTGCCCATGCAAATATAAGTGACTTACTACTTTCTTTAAGTGACTGAAAAGTGACTTTGCTCCCTTCCATGTACGCATGGCCCTGAGATCCTGTGGCTTCTTAACTAGATACCACATAGCATTCAGACGACAAGCCTCAGCTCATCCTTGTCATCTTGCTCAATCTTTTCTGTATGGATTCTTTGACCTCCTAAAGGAGGGAGCAGGACAGGCTCTTCCTCCAGTATTCATTAATGGTGAGGACTTTTTTCCTCTGTCCCAGGGATGAACAGCCTCTCAGTTACCTGTTCGAGAGGAACTATCCCAAGGAGGAGACAGTCTGCTAGCCATCATGTTTTGAGGCTTAGCTACTAATTAACTCAAGAAATAAGTGTTTCTCTGATTCCAAAGCCTATGTTCTTCCTGTTATTTACATAAGGGACTTTTTCTTTGTGATATTGTGGAATAGTCTGTGAGTTCAATGCATGGAAGAGGAGACGCAGCCTAGCCACATCTTTATTGTTTGTTTCCATATAGACATCAATTATGGTGAAGATGGGCCTGGGAAATGCTGTTAGAAAAATCCAGGGTGTGAATAATGACTAATGTTAAGGAGATGGAATAAAAGAAATATGAAAGAGATATTTTATTTTTTCATTGTCATTTTTCTCATAAAATGATTCCAAGTAAAATGATACTTTATAAGCAATAGTGGGTTATTCCCTACAGAATCGGTGTGGTACAAGAAAAATTTATGATCATTTGGACAAAATTTCTCAGAAAACTTACATTAAACATAGTGAATTTAGTTAGGTTCTAGTAAAGCATTACACTTATAGACTTCCAAAGTATATTATGTACATAGATCTTACAGATATAGTTTGGATTTAAAATTCCAACTTAATGATTACTGTAGAAAAACAATGATAGCAAGGATTCATTGAGTGGTTATTATATCTCCTACACTGTTCTGACCACTTTCCAAGATCTTTTATATTATAATCATGATAGGCATATGGAGTAGACACTTTCATTCCTGTCCTTTGACATGTAAAGATGATAAGGTATTTGATGTATTGACAGTTTACCTAGATTCTCCACAGATCATATGGGACACATCAAGAATATACAGCCAAGTCTATCAGATTTCAGAACCTGTTGTCCCAATACAGATTTACCATTTTGCCAAGTGTCATTTTATGTACCTTACTGAAGTATTTTTTTAATAATCTTTAGCTATGATTTAAGAACATAAAATCTCATGGCCATGATTAGTGCTCAAAACTTGTTTCTGAATGACTCAACAAATATTTGAATAAACAGTGGTATTAAATTGTTAAAACATAAATCTTTATACAAATGAATAAAATAATGCTCACATTAATAATAAAAGTTATCTATTCTTAAAGTATTCAAAATATGTACCATATATTTAATCTTATTTATCCAATGCAACGTCCCTGTGAGGTAGGCATTTCTATACTGATTCCACTTTATTAACAAAAATCCTAAAGCTTAATATTATTACTTTGTCTAAGAAATGAAATATTGGGTAGCAGAATCTGAACTGAGTCCAAGTCCTCTAACTACACATCAGATCTTTATTCTAGTGTGCACCTTGGCCTTGAGAATCAATCATATCGAATTTATCACTTTTTCCATTTTCCTGTCTTCTGATTTGGTCTAAATACATATATTTTAGGAGGAAAAATTCTTTTTCCCACTTTTTTCAATTCTACGTGGTCACATTTATTTTATGGGATGAGCCATTATTATCATTGGTTTGTGACTCCCTCTCTACCACTCAGAAGCCCCAAGCTATTCTGAGATGATGTTCATGTCCTATATATAAACCATTCCTTTGAAACTTAGATGAGTGGTAACCTTATTAATATTTCATGTGCTCAATCCTGCTTGAATTGATAATGTTGCAGTAATTTTAGTGTGAAATTATGTAACATAATATGCATAGAGAGTAAGTCCTGTAAGAGAATTAATAAAAGTTAGCTGCTAGAATAAAAAGTTCTCATTTTTGAACCCCAGTTCATGAAGCCTTAGCCTTTTTCTCTGCCCATGTTCAAGGTGGCACATTACTCAAAAAAGCATCTTCATGTGCTGGAATGAGGAGAAAAGCTCAGATCACCATTCTCTACAGGTGAATATAGAATTTCTGTGCCCCATGGATCCCCACAGAAGTGCACTGGGATCTATAAACCAATATAGAGTTAGCAGGGACGTAAGAAGCTGTATCAGCAAGAGGACCAGGTGCACCTGCATGGTAAGTGGTTATACTGAAGGGCAAATGCATGAATGTGTGCAATACTTAAGACAAATGTCTGTGTATTTAGCGCTACATATTATCAAGGTGCCAATTTCTAGTGGACAGAGAGGCAGAACACTCTTCTCCTGAAAGACTTGTAGTGTGAAGTACGGTTTCATCCCCTCCTGTGTGATGTCTTGTTTTTGTATCCTCTTCCGTTTCATCCAGTCTCACATTTTCATGACTTTGTTGGTTCCTATCCTTCATCTTAGCTAGCATGTAGACCTTGGACTTTGTGTTTTCTTATATCTATAAAGTCTGTTAATTTTTTTTTTTTATATATTTAGCAAAATTTTCAAGTCTTGCTCCCTCTGCCAAACTCATCCACTCAGTACCACAGTTCCTACTGGACCAGCTCCTAACATCCAGAGGGGGCAGCCTCCTTTAGTTAGGAAGTAAGATGAAACTTCTTAATGTTTGAAAATATGCCTTAAAAATTGCAAGTCTTTTGAAAGTCCGCAGAAATGAACATTTGTAGATATTTGATCATTGTGGTGGATTGACTAATGGTCAACTTGTATCGCCCAGCTGACCTGAATCAGCGTGGTCTGGGTGTGAAAGAGCCACTTGAAGATTGTTACCTACCAATAGGCCTAAAAAGAGAACGGGAGGGGAAGATCTTGACCTGTTGCTAGGAGAAGCTTGCTGCGGATGGTTTTTCTGATGCAAACTAAGCTGTTTCGTTGGAGGAGGAGCTCAGGACCAAGCTGTCGCTGGGAATGGCTGCTGTTTTCATCAGGGGAGCTCCAACCTTTACCGTGAGCATCACTTCCTGACTCCAATGTGGATCCCTCAGCTTGGTGGCACAAATCCTTCATCTCACCAGCGTGGATTTTCTGGCTTCCACCACTGGCCTTTGGGTCTTCCAGGTGCAGATCCTTAATATGTACAAGCATGAGACATTGCCATGGGCTCTAGGCCACTGGCTGGACTCAAGGAGGACATTGCCTTGGACTCTAACCCTTTAGCTGCATGTGTGTGGGAAACTGCTAGGACCTAGGCCCTCAGCCGAATCCTTTGGGCTTTTCATGTGTGGTTAATCTCTTACGCTCCTTTGCATTTGACTCTTTGGGTAATTATCATAAAATAATCTTTTAAGTTATGTGCCCTGTATTTAATGTATTCCCTCACCAAATCTTGCTGACTACAACAATCATTTCTATAGAATGCTCATTGTTAACAGGAAATACTTATTTTTCCCAATTAATTGTTAATGACATACTAAACATTACAAAAATATAAGCTTAAAAGAATGTTACTAATGTATAGATAATTTCATACCTAGCATATTCAGAAAGTGAACAATATACAATATGTTTCTCCAGCCATATAAATTTGCAAACACCTAATTCCATTGGGTAACTTTAGAATGTGTTTAGGGATATACCAACTGATTCATCAAAAGACCTTAATACATATGCTCGGTTTGGCAGCACATATACTAAAAGATCTTAATACAAGCCAGACTTAGTGGTGCACAACTGTAACCCTAGGATCTGAGTAGCTGAGGCAGGAGGATTGGAAGTTTGAACCCAGCATGGGTAATTAGTGAAACTCTCGTGTTGCAAATGGCTTGGGATGTAGGTCCACAATCCCCCTACACAAACACACACACACACACACACACACTATCCTAATGCAGTCAAAGTTTACACTCAGTTTGAGTGTCACTCCAGATCAAAATTTTGTGCTGTTTCCATGCTTGAAAAAAAAACAATAATTAAAATGAGTTTTTAATTATTTTATTCTATTTTCAATCCAAAGTACTGGAGATTGAACCTAGGTCCTTGGACATGCTAGACTAGTGTTCTGCTATTGAACTAGATCTCTGAATTTTAAATCATTTCAAATGCAATAACTTATTTTACCTTGAGCATGCTCTGGTAGCTGTGGTATTTTAGTTTTCTCAGACATTTATTTTTTCTGTTAATTCTTTATATAGTCCCTCTCATGTGTAAGATTATACTATATTTCAAAGGTAATATTAGCCATGCCTAGCTTTAAATCATTATATTTGCTACTTTTTAAATATTGACATTTTATGTCAATATATTTCTTCATTTCTATATTTCTCCTTTGATCCACCTTTGGACCTCCACAATGTTTGCATTATGTAATCAGAAGAGAGAAGAGTGGGAGGAGGAAAGAGTAACTTCAATAAACCATTTATCATGGAGAACGAGACAGCAGCTATGTACTTGAATGAAGCACAGAAGGAAAGATTGAATTGCTGTTAGCATTCTAGGATATTCTAGGCTGACAGTGTACAGCTAAGGGATCTATCTCCAGAGTGTGGATCTTAGACAAAATGCTCACAGGTACCCTCTATGAAGAACCCAGTTAGGATCACTAATTTGTTAAATTATATTTAGGAATTGTATTTAATGTCTTAGCTAAGAAGAATCAATTTTCTCTTCTCTGATCCTTGTTGAGTTTTCCTCAATTGGGGGGTTGTCTTGGGTCACTTCAGTTTGGCCCTTGAATGGCCACATAAGCCCACATGTTGAAGGCTTGGTTCCTACCCTGTGGCCCTCTGGGGAAGTGGTGTAATCTTTAGAAGCTGGAGTCTGCTGAGAAGAAGGTCACGGAGGGTGTACACTTGAAGGATATATTGGATTTGAGACCTTCCTCTTTCTCTTCTTACTTCCCAGATTCCAGGAGCTGAGCTGGTTGCTTTACCATGCACTCCTTGGCATGACAAGCTACGCTACCACAAGCCCAAAGAAGCAGGCCAACTGACTATGGACCAGAGCCTCTGTAATTGTGAGCCAAAATAAACCTTTCCTCTTTTACACTTTATTATCTCAGGTACTTTGTTACAGTGATGGAAAGCTGACAGAGACTCAGTTTGCACTTTGTCGTAAATAAACAGAATACAACAAATGAGGTGCTATTAACCTGAAAGAATTGTGTTTTCCCAGATTTCTTTTATCACTGGGAAGCAACATAGCTATCTAGGGAAGCAAAGGACAAGCAGAAAATCATGGCAAAGTGAAGGCAGATTTTCATCAAATATCACAATGTCATTCATTCTTGAGTTTAATTCATTGATAAAACTAAGCTACAACATTTCACTTCTCATAGCCAAGTGAGCCTTTCCTTGGAATTTTTCTCTGTGCTCCAATGAACTTCTGCTTGTTAAAATCTCACATGTCCTATGTGGAAATTATTAACACAGTATCCCAAATATCTTAAGTTTCCCTCTTTAAAAAACAACATGGGATTGTACTCCTGGCATTATTGTGAGTGATAGACTCAAGTGCTTCATTCTGACCTATAAGCTCTCGGTCTCTGTCTCTCTCTGTCTCTCTCTGTCTTTCTATCTCACTCTCCTATTCAATTTCAGACTTTTGACTAAAAGCGAAATGTGTAGAGATTTTATAGTAAACTCATGATGGGCATGCATCATGAATGAGAAAAAGTTTTGTATTATAACACTAAGAACTGGGTTTTGGTTACTGCAGTTACATATTGGCTTAATTTATGTAGTATGTGACTTCTACATTACAATACTTTTAAAAAGTTGCAGTTTTGTTCTTTAAAACATTTTAATATTGTAATGTTGCTCAGTTTCTAATATCTGAATTCTGCCAAGACTCTTGGACAAAAGTCCATGAGTTGGGTTTCAAAAATCTGTAGATTTTATCCTTAACTTTGACAAGGACTAATGACATTAAACATCAATCACATGGTAATTATAGTTAACATTGGGCTGTTTTTGAATCTATATTAAAAGCAAAAACATCAAATACATGCAAGAAATCATTTTTGCATTCTAATAATACTATGCTTGTATGCTCAGAAATAAACCTGGAAGTTGACAAATTCTACTGGGAAATAGTCATTAAAATACATGAGTGCCTGCTGCTGGTAGAGGATTTTGACAAAAGTTCATTTGTTTTCTATGTGTCACTATGATTTAGGGCATGTTAAATTTAGTTTAATGCATGTCTGAGACTCAGAGAACATGGGCATTTTGATCAGAAATTACAGATGGTTCTATAGTTTCACTAAACAGTCGTGTCCATTGATGAAAATAATCTTTTGAGCTTTCATTTCCATTTTATGTAGGAGAATAAACTCTTGTAACCATCTTTCTTCATTATACCTGAAATTTCTCCAGTTTGACCCTACTTTTAAATTTCAACCACCTCATCTCCAATGTATTGTGATTTTGAAGAAAACATATCAAAATAATTTCCATCTTTCTCTAAATTTAAGAATTTAAAGCCCAACTTTGAACTTAATTTTTGCAAGGTATGGTGCACTGAGAATCTCACTTATTTCCAGATCCTAAGTAACTGCACTGTCCTATCGTAGCTACTTTCTAGAATCAAGGGACCCACAACCATTTTCCTCTCCTCAGATGTATACAGGTTTCTTATGCAGCCTGCAGTGGAGGTAAAGAGGTGGAGAAAAGTGAAAGGAATGGAGACGGAAAGCATAAGGTTCCAAAGACCAGACGAGAATCGCACAGTGAAAACCCTGTTGGTTACTATCTAGAAATCCACCACGCAGGCTGATTTAGAGCAATGGCTCCAAAAGATTGTTTTAATTTCATCATCTGAGCATTAATTTTCTGAACTCTTCCAGGGGACTAAGGTGGTGGTGAACACAATGAGGCCTTGCGCTAACTTCTCCGAGTCAAACTATACATTGTTAAGATTAATATTCTTTAAAAGGAAAACAAAATATAAGGCCATGTTCTGACATTTCATTTCCCATGTGAGAAAAAACTGTGGCTATATCATCCTCATTTCACAGAAATTTATGAAAGTCAGGTTCTAATTTGTGAGAGAAGCGTACTGTGATCAGAAAGGTGGCTTATGGGTTTGTGATGTGCTTTATACAAGAAATTTCAGAAAGAGAACGCATGTATTTCTAGGGAACTAACCAATGTAAAGGTGATATTTCAAAATTTCTTTTTATGCAAAGGCGAAATCCTAATAAGCCTTCCTGTTTCAGTGGCTATAAAACTCTGCTCTTTACCTTACTGAGGTTGCTATCACTCAAGAAAAGGCAGGCTTCTTTCTAGCAAATCAAATAGAACAGAATTCATTATGATAGGAATGGCAGAGCATGATACAGACAGCAGAACTGGAATCATACCTATCCATCCGGCAATTTTAAAATGAGTGGGACTAGGATCCACCCACAGGAATAATATGGTTTTTGAGGCATCTGCAGCAAAAGTGTCTGGCATTTCTATTAAAACCACACTGATTTATCCAATTTCTTAAAATCATGCTCTCAAAGTGATCTATGGGATACAATTAGTGAATCCCGAACTACCAAATGGATCTTGTCCTATGAAATGTGATAATGATAGCAGATTATTGTACTATCTGCCGCTACTGGAGCTTTTCAAATCCATATGCTCCTCCCTGTGGATAAGTAAGTCTCGCTACTCTACTGAACTCACAGCATGGACACTGTAAATCAAGTGAACCATTGTCAATATATTAGCATGAAGAAAACATAGATCAGACCCTCTGCCAAACAAAGATGCATGAGAAATAAATGTAATTTCCTATTGTAAGCCATTGAGATTTCAGACTCACGTGTAACTGCAACATAATCTACTTATCCTGGAAAATACAGAAATCAATAACAGAAATGGGATGTCACAATAATGAAAACAAAATGTACATTATGTACCATTGGCTTTAGAAAATGGGCTATAGGCACTGATAAATATGTTATCTGAAGCTAGAGAAATGATTATTAATGTTATGCCATGGAAATTATTCTGTAAGAAAAATACTATTTCCAATAAAATGAAAGGTAGATAATATCCCTAATGAGGTTATTATATTAGGTTAAAAAATGAAAAAGAGACTGCTGTAACATGGGGTAGTTTCTTTTGGATGCTTTTAAAAGTGACATAAAGAAATAAGTGATCAAATAATAAAGACAAAGAAAAAGCAATTACCCTATTTCCAAATGGAATAAAAGAATATTTTCAGAGTTTACAAATTCAGAAGCTTGTAGAATTTAATGGTGTTTCTCCCTCTCATCTAATCAGCACCAAATAAAACTGATGGTCCCTTTGAGTGACAGCCTCAGAAAGAACACCACCAAGAGTTTTCCCATTGCAGCCTTAGATCAAATTGATAATTGAGTTGCAGTGAACACCAGAGCACCTTGCAGGTAACCCTGGAACCAGTGACTAGAGGCATAGAAATTGGGTTGGGGAAACCTTTTAGGTATTGTGTACACCATACATGTCCGTATACTGTGTGTGTTGCACACACACAATACAGAGTGGCCAGATATTTCATCCTTTGAGTTTCTGTATTCAGATGTAATATACAGACTCCCAGGTAGCACTAAGAGATCTCGGGCCTTGAACTCAAAGTAGAGACTAGGTGGGACGATTGCATTGTCAGAAGAAGAGAAGCAAGTATTTGTGACTCTAGGTTGACTCCTGTAAACTATTTTCTATTCATCTATATTTAATGATCTTTTTTGCGTTCCTTCACAAGATGATTCTAGATTTGCTAGCAAGCAATGAAAGCACCGGGCTTTCTTGAAAGTTTCCTAAGATCGCATTTTACCTTTCTGAGTTCTGCCACCTTACACTTCTTAGATATTTTCAAAAGCCAACAGGTGAAGTTGTATTTGGGGTGTCTGCCCATGGGTCCTGGAAATACTAGGCCCACCAGCTTTGATAGCTCAAAATACTTCTACGGTATTAACTGATGACTGTGGGGAGAAGAACTACAAATGCTTCCTCATGCCAAGTGAGAAGAGTTGTCTATGGCCCAGAGCCCCCTCTGAGGTCCCCGTGAAGCCTAACTTCCCTGTGTGTCCGCCTCAGATCTCACTTTGACTGTCCCTATTCCCTCTCATGTCCTCATTTCCTCTCCTGTCACGGGCTCCCTGGGAATTCATTCTAAATAAATTCCTTGCATAGGAATGCTTATCTTAGAGTGTGCTCTAGGGAACCCAGTCTAAGACACACCCTCACCCTACTGGCCACACATGTGGCTATGCGATTGCCCTGGTTCTGGAAACACCAGCGAAAGTAACATGCACTGTTTTCAGAGGAAGCTCAGAGACCAGCATGCACAGCATAATGCTCTCTTTACCCTCTGTCACAACTTGCCATGCACCAGCTAGAGGCTGGGTCAGCAGTCCAGGTCCTGGAGTGAAGAGGCATGGATCAGAGGCATAATGACCTCTGATGGACTAGTAATAAGTCCTGCCTTTATTATAAACCCCAAGATAGGAGTCTCTTCTTACCACAGAATTATCTCTCCTATTTTGGCTAATACTACTAGGTCCCACTAATAAAGCCACCTTCCACTAAAAAAGCCAGGCACAGATTATAACTTCTTCAAAGTGAACAGAAATTGATTTATAAGACTGCACTTATGCTTATAATTAACTTACCATTGCAGCCTGTAGCAGCCTGTACCTGAGAGAATGATCTGAAAGAAAATAGAATTGAGATGTGTTATGTACATCATCAACTCCCTACACGGAATGTGGTCATTATGTACTGCAGACATGTACTAAACAGTTAATTTTGAGATTTCTTTTGATACAGATTTAGTCTTTGTCTTCTCTTTAGTAAAACTTGGAAACAAGTACAACTTATTTAGAGACACTTGAGGATAAATATCTGAATAATTTTTAAGCTAATAGCTAGCAAATCATCAGAAAAGAGTTAGATCAACAAACTCCATCTTTGCTATTGCAGACTAACCTTTTGCACAATTTCAGTTTGGAGAGGAACAATATAACAAGATCTATCTGAGAAATCATAGTAGTTTTATAGTTGGAGTGAAAAAGAGCAAGGACATCTTGACTTCATCAGTATAATGATCATTTAATCAAATAGTTATTTTTCTGAATTCTCTGAGAAAATACTTACATTCTGATTTATAGGACCATAGGTCAAACGATCAGGGACTGTCAATCATACAGAAGGTGAGGAGACCTGATCTCCTGGAGTTGTACAGTATGGAGACCCTGATTCCAAACATGAAATGAGTATTACTGTGTGGCAGCAGCCTGAGAACAAGAAATAAATGTAACAAAAAGAGTAATTAATTACTGTATATTTTGATCCTTATTTACAATTCCAGTTTCTCACATTGGAGAAACTATTCGGTATCTATACATGTGTGTCCTATTTATTTCATTTAAGAGTATGGGCTCAATGTGCATCCATTTAGCTATAAATGTCTCTAGTTGCTCCTTCTTTATGGCTGAGTAGTACTCCATTTTATAATAAAACCCCACAACTTCTTTATCCAGTCTCCAGTTGATGGGCACTTGGGCTGCTTCCAAGCTTTAGCTATTACAAACTGTGCTACTATAAACATAGGTGCATATATATCATTGTGGTATGATTCTTTTAATTCTTTGGGGAAGATACCCAGCAGGGGAATAGCTGGGTCAAATGTGACCTCTAATCCTAGTTTTTTGAGGTATCACCATATTGATTTCCACAGTGGTTGTACCATCTGCATTTCCACCAATGGAGAAGGATTCCTTTCTCCACACAACCCTGCCAGCATTTGCTGTTGGTTTATTTTTTGATAGCAGCCATTCTTTCTGGAGTGAGGTGGAATCTCAGCATTGTTCTCATCTGCATCTCTTGAATGACCAATGATGTTGAACATTTTTTCATGTTTATTTGCTGCTTTTACTTCTTTGTCTGAGAAATGACTGTTCATTTCACATGCCCATTTTTGAATTGGGTCTTTAAATTTGAGGGGTCTGATTTGTTTAAGTTCTTTATATATTCTAGATAGTAGTCCTTTGTCTGAGAAACAGCTGGTAAAATTTTTTCCCCACATCGTAGTTTGTCTCTTAGCTCAGTTGGTAGTTTCTATTACAGTGCAGAGCTTTTTAATAAGGTGAGATCGAGATCCCAGTTGATTCTTTGTGCTAGTTCACATGCTACTGAGATTTTGTTCATAAATTCTTTTCCTATGCCAATATCGTATAACTTACTAGAAACTTTGTTGTTTGCACCTATGAACTGATGTTATGTCTTAGTCCCATTTTATAGATCAGAAAATTAGAGCTTCGAGAAATTAATTAACTTGCACGAATCTTCGAGCTGAGAATTATGAATCTGGGATTAAAATCCATTCAATTTCTTTCCAAATATCCTTGCTTTTAGCCACTGTAAAATGTTTTTCCTACTATTATAATTCACTCTTTTTTAACTGTTCCAACTACTTAGTGGTAAGATATTTCTGAGTTATTGTCATGCATCTCTTATTATTTCAATTTTGTAAAGGATACTGAAAATACAGCAAATATAACTTTCATCGTTTGACTCTTTTCTTGGGTTTTTAAACTTTGTTGTGAAATAGTGCATATACTTAATGGTTGACTCTGCTGTAGTAGTGCCTTAATATACCTACAGAGATACAACACTAGCATATATAGCTTTATTTAACATTAACAGCTATTAAAATCATTTTAATTTAACACTTAAATTCATGATTAAGTTTGTTTAAAGTTCCTCAGTGAAGTCAGATGATTAATAAAACAACTGAAGAGGGAGTAGAGATCAGAATTGCCAATGATGGACCATTCCTCTTTCTTATATATGAGTCTGCTTTATTTCTATTCTCTTCTTATGGTATTTCTTTTTCCGTCTCTTTACACTGCTAATCCAACACACAGATACCAGTATAAGATGAAGGAGGACTTCATTTCTTCTGAATGCCTTTTTGTGTGTTTTTGTTTTCCTGAATTTTTATATCCTTGATCTTCTTGGTGCCTCAATCTCAAGCTCCAGAATGTTTGTTTGGTTTTTACCACATTTTGCATTAGCAGCAATCATCTAAATCTGTCTCAAATGCTGCAGATTAGATACTTAGACAGAGAGCACAAGTTTTCCTTATGTATATTTAGCTCAAGGCCTGGAAACCATACTGGCCAAAACTTGTGTGATAGTGCATTAATCTTTATAGAATTGTTTTAAATGTATTTGCTATATGATAGCATTTATTAAACATTCTGTAACTTCACACAGCGATTGCGTTAAGATATTTAAAGAAATGGAACAAAAATTTTATTTTTCTATTTCATCTATTATTAATCACCTAATTCCCAAAGCCTCAGTATAATATCCGAAGCACTTGGATGTTCTCCCTTTGCTGGCATGTCATGCTTTATATGAGGACGTTTGGGGATCTCCTAGTCTTAGGGGCAAACCATCAGAATATCACTTTTTATGTTTTACTGAACTATTCTATCTGCATTTCTTGCAGAAGAAAAGGCAAGCCAAAAGGAATATCTTTTCCTTTAGATTGTCTACGAGTATGCATATAATCTTTTCCACAAATGAGTAACTTATGGCAATAATACCCATTAATCATCAATTTAAGTTGGTAAACAGACAATTTATTATGATATTAAATTTTAATTTCATAGAGAAGAGATGATTAGTGTAGAGATTCATAATTATTTGACTTCATAGATGACACATATAAATGTTGCAGACTGTTTTGGTCAGACTTTGTTATGGGGACACAATGTCAGACACCACAAATTAAAGGAAGATAGATTTAAGGAAACTAAAAATTTAAGGGGGTTTAGTCCATGGTCAACTGGCTCCAGGCAGAAACATGGCAGAAGAGCGTGGCGAAGCAAAACTACTTAGTTCACAGGTGCTGGGAAACATAACAGGGAAGAAGAACCAGAGAGGAAGGGATGAAGGCCAAGCTGTAGCCAAGACCATGGCTCCACAACCCACCCAGACACCTCAGAAACGTGTACCACCAATCCCCTAGGCAAATCCCAAAGTCAATCAAGTTGGTCCTCCACTCTGACCACCACAGAGCTGCATTAATAATGTAGCTTTCTACATAAATGCTTGGGCTCTTAGGTTAGGCAGGCTAGTTTTGAATTGCTGTTCTACTATTTGACCTTGGTAAAATCACAAAATTGTTTTATGTCCCAGTTTTCTATTGTAATGAGGATGAAAGTAATATTTAACTCATGGGATTTGTGTGAGAATAATTTGTGTGGGTATATATAAGTGTTTAGGAAGGTCACTAGCATATAGGAAATGGTATTTTGGGATTAGGTACCATAAAATCAACAAATGTGAAAGACAAAACTATATCAATTATATCTATATCAATTTGAGCCAATTACATGCAGAATAATTTAGCCAACAAATCACTTGCTGCTATAGAGTGATTGTTTCCTTTCTACAAATTTTTAGAGGGACTCTCTGAAAATAATATGTTGCTAAAAGTGTAACTTATGCTTTTGAATTAGCATCGCACTGGGTAGTAGTTCATGATTTATATTTCTAAATTATTTCTTGTGATTTGTAGCAAATGAAAAACTCTAATCTCATGAAAATTAAGTTTGATAGATACCTTATTGCCAAAATCTGCCAAGAATGTCCCACATTACAAAATCAATGGTGCTTAAAGAGAAATTAAAATAGTGGTTTATAATGACACATCCTTTGGTACTTGAGGAAGAACATACCCACTGGCTCAAGGGATACTAACAGAAACCTCATTCTTTTCTCTATAAGCTAGGTCTGATACAGAATTTGGCTTCACATAAAGAAGAAAATGGATGAGTTATTTCTCTTTTGAGAAACAAGCAAACAACAGAATTGTTTTATTATTCTCCTACACAAATACATACATGTTTCATATTTCAAGATTTAATGACAGTTCTTTTAAAATAATTGGAGAAAATGGTAAATTTTTATAATAATCTATGTGAGAGAGGATGCCAGATTGAATTATGAGAACAACAGTGGAGTTTGACTGAAGTGAACTTGGCAATCAATTTGATGTAGGATTGCAAGACCAGGACACATACAGAATGATTCTCATGTTCTCACAGTACTATCTAGTACACAATCATGTAATTTACCAAACTAGGAAAACAAGAGGAGGATGAAGAGAAGGTTTAGGGGGGAAAAGACCTCACATTAGATCATTGGGCATACTGTATTGGGTTATCTAGGAAACATCCAGGTTGAGATTTTGGTGGAACTATTAAAGACCAGGAAGTTCAGCCTGAGAGAATGGGTTGAAGGAATTGGATTGAGAATTGTCAGTAACTTGATGACAAAGCTAAGTGAGTACAGGAAACTAGAGGAAAGGGTATCATGAAAAGAGAATAAAGACCAAGTCTTGAAGAGCCTTCATTTAGCAGATGAGAGAATAAGGAGCATCTAACAACAACAAAAAAAAGATCAAGAAGAAAATATTTCAGAGGAGCTGTGGATTACTGAAGAAAGCACATGAATTCCATAAAAGAGCAAATGTTAGAGAATTAAGCCCACCCAGGAATATTTTGCCTACTGTCTGCATCAATTCAGACATGTCATGAAATAGCTTAGCAGGATTACATTAGTTATAGTCAAAATAAAGCAGTTACATATTCTCTGCAATCAGAGAAGTAGCATGAATGAATTTTGAAAACTTATTGAATATATATGATCTTCGAATTGTGGAAAAATGCCTTAAGTAGTAGATATCCTTATTTGGTAACCAAATTCATGTGTGCATATTAAGGGATCAGGAAATATAGTAGCTATTATTTATCAGACACCTGCTACTCACTGCTTTTATTTCTAATTTTTTTTTTTTTTTTTGGTACCAGGGATTGAACTCAGGTCCTTGCGCTTGGGCATCAGGCGGTGAAACCACTGAGCTAAATCCCCAGCCCCAAAAAGGACGTACTTTTTTTTTTTTTTTTCTGGTACTGGGGATTGAACTTGGGACCTTGCGCTTGTGAGGCAGGCAGTGGAACCACTGAGCTAAATCCCCGGCTATTTCTAATGTTTAAATAAGTATAAATATTATCACAATTATTTATAGTTGAGAGAGCTGAAGTACAGACAGCTTCAAAAACTTGACACAAATTCATATAGCTAATTGATTCTAGGAAAGAATCAAATTTATCTGGGATTCTTTGTCCAATGATCCAAAATACTTTTATAATGCTATAGTATCAATACATTTAATATATAAGGACAAAATCAGAAAAAAGGATTCAGATAAAAATAAAAAGACAACTTTAGTCATTGAATATAACTTGAAAAATATGAAACTCATCCTCCAATCACAAGAAGTGATTTATAAAATCCCTAGAAATATTTTCCAATATTTTTTTCAGCATTTCTGTTAATTTTAAGCACAGATCTATGGATTTTTTAGCTTATCTTTGTTAAAAAGGATGTCAAGCAAGATACTACACAAGTTAGGATGACAGTTGATGAGAACCAACTCATATGCTCAGCAGGGATGGCAAGGATAACACTGGGCATTCTGCCTATCTCAGTAGGCCTAATACAAATGTTGAGTATACAAAATATCTCATGAGTTTATACAATATGAGGAACAATGCTACACATACAAAATAAGAATACATATTTACAGCCATATTATTTCCAGCAATAGAAATAAACCTAAGGGGTTTTTTTTTGGTGGGTGGGAAATGTCAGTGGAACACAAATTGAACTAAAACAGTTATTTTATTAAAGACAATGGAAGTAAAGTATGTTCTGTTCTATAGTTTGAAAACGTGGGCAACAACTTCAAGAACTATTTTGGATCATAAAAAGAAATATTCACTGACAGCTTACTGAATTTTCAAACTGCCAACAAACTCAATGTAGAAGAAACATACCTCAACCCAGTGAAGACCAATGTGACAAACCCACAGCTAAAATCAAACTGGAAAAAGTTGAAAGCTTTTTCTCTGATATCTAGAACAAGACAAGGATGCCCGCTGTCATAGTTTTGTTTGAACATGGTACTGAAAATTCTATTAAGAAAAATTAGACAACACAAAGAAATAAGGGGTACTCAAATTAGAAAGGAAGAGGTAAAATTGTCACTGTTTATAGATGACATGACTTGATATGGAGAACACTCCACAGACTACAGCAAAAAAATGTTAGAACTAATACACAGAGTCAGTGAAGGTGTAGAATATAAAACAAATACACAAAAATCTGTTGTGTTCTTGTATACATATAACAAACCATCTGTTAAGGCAATCAAGAAAGCAATCCTATTTACTATGGCTACAACAAGGTAAAATAAAATATCAACAGATCCATTTAACCAAAGAGGTAAATGACCTTCATAAGAAAAACTATAGAACATAGAGGAAAGTAATTGAAGAGGACACAAGTAAATGGGAAGATATTTCATGTTCAGATTGAAAGAATTAACATTGCTAAAATGTTCATACTATCGACAACAATCTGCAAATTCAACACAATTCCCATTAAAGTGCCAAGCATACTATTCACAGAACTAGTAAACATCATCCTAAAACACTTTTGGAAAGAGTTAAACCAATTTTGAGCAAAAAGAACAATGTTGAATGCATCATGCTTCTGGACTTCAATGTACGCCACAATGCTCTAGTAACCAGAATAGCAAAAAGCTGGCATAAGAAAAAGGTGTACTGTCCAATGGAACAGAATAGAGAACCTAAAAATAAATCCACCCAGCTACAATCAATTTTTGACAATGATCAGAGGAATATATATTGGGAAAGTTTCAGTTTCTTCAACAAACTGTTCTGGGAAAATTGGATCTATCTATCTATCTATCTATCTATCTATCTATCTATCTATCTATATCTATCTATCTATCTATCTATCTATCTATCTATCTATGCAGAACAATGAAATTTGACTCATAATTCTCACCAGTTATCAAAAGTGGCCCAAAATAGATTGAAGACTTAAATGTGAGCCTTGACAATTATGAAACTAGAAAACAATGTAGAGGAAATGTTTGAAGAACTTGGAACATACAGGTTTTTGGTTTTTTTAAGCAGACCCCTAAAGCACAGGCAGGTAATGAGCCGATGGACAAATGAGATTATATCCAGTTAAGGACCTACTGCACATTGGAGTAAACAAAAGAGACAACCTATGGGAAAAACATGTACAAACTATACAGCTGATAAAAATTAAAATCCAGAACATAAAAGGAACTCAAAGAAATAATAAAAATCCAGTCCAAAAGACTCAAATAGATATTTCTCAAATAAGACAACCAAATGGCTAAGCAATATTAAAAAAATGCTCAACATTACAAATTATTGGGGAAATTAAAATGAATTCTCCAATGACAAATCACCTCACTCCAATTAAAATGGCTATTATAAAAAAGATAATTGATGAAAAGTGCTGGAAAGAGAAGGGAACATTTATACTACTTTTGTGGGAATGCACATTAGTGTGGCTATTGCAGAAAACAGTATAGAGCTTCCTCAAAACATTGAAAATAGAACTACCATGTGTTCCAGCAACCCCATTCCTGGATATGTGCTCAAAGACAATAAAATCAGTACGTTCAAGAGACACATGGATTCCCATGTTCACTGAAGTACTATGTACAATAAGCAAGATATAATATGAACCTAAGTGTCCATCAATGGATGAATGGGTAAAAAAATTGTGGTACATATACATAATAGGATATTATTCAACTATAACAGATGAAACTATCATTTGGCACAACATGGATGGACCTGGAGAACATTATGCTGAGCTAAATAGATCAGACACAGAAAAGCAAACAATGCGCAGCCTCATCATATATAAAATCTAAAATAGTGGTTGCCTGAAAGTGGAGAGTAAAACAGAGAATACCAGGGTCTAGTGAAGATAGTGGGATGAGGCGAAGGGAAAAGATTGGTCAATGTGAACAAAGTTAAAACTAAGAGGAAAGAGATCTGGAGATCTATTGCATAATAGAGTGACTGTAAAAAATGATAATGTTGGGACTGGGGATTTAGCTCAGTGGTTCCGCCGCCTGCCTCACAAGCACAAGGTCCTGAGTTTGATCCCTGGTATAAAAAAAAAAAAAAAAAAAGAATGATAATGTATTTTCTATTGCAAGATAGCTGTAAAGGAGGATTTTGAATGTTTTAACACAAAGAAATAATAAAAATGAGTTGTATTTGTTATACTAATCATTCTGATTTATTACATAATATACACATGTACTCCCAAATTGGCTCAATTATTATGTCGAATTAAAAATAAAATGAAAAAATTTAGCACAAGCATCATATGGGATGAGAACATGTAATAAGACAAGGAAGAGGAGATTCATTACAGGCATAAACAATGAAACCACATAAGGAATTCTAACCATTGATTCTCTCCTCGGTGTTGCACTTAAAGCCCTGCAATTTCTGCATGGCTCACTGGACACTCAGAACCATGATGTTCCTAGAAGTTAATTATTACCTGCAGGCAATAACTGTGTTGTGGAAGCAGAAACACAAGAGGAACAAGGGGACTTTGATTATCAGGTGTGGTAACAGGAGCACCTGAATCAAGATCTCAGAACACTAGTTCAGTAAGCCTGAATTTTAAGTTTAGTAATGTCCTCTGTCTTTGAATATATTCTCCAATTGCTTCAATATCTTCCCAGACATAGAACTAATCAGTATCATTCAGTAGGATTAATTCACTTTTTCACAAAGTTTTGCCCAGTAGAGGAGGCATCTTTTCCAGGCCAACCTGCAAAATCCAATCTAACCAGTAAGTTTGATTCTGCATTCAGTAATTATATATCAGCTCCTCCAGGAAAGAGTCAGTGAAATCTAACAATTAGTATCTCAGCCATTGTCCAGATTTGTAAATGTTCTTTTTCAGTATCCACAAATTCTCCATGCTTAACTTTTGTCCAAGCAACTGAGAAAGGTTCCTATGAGATTGTGGCGCCTACATTATAAAGAATTCATTGTCATTACTCTGTGGCTTTTTCATAGTTCCATTTATTGTCTCTGGTGCCCATAGCAAATGATGCAGGCAGTATCTTGGAGAATACCAGGTAACTCTGGAGCACCCAGCAGGGTATCTCTGCAGAATTCTTGTGTGGAGCACTTCATAGGAAAGTACCACATATTCTTTGTTCTGGCGAGCTGTTTTTTGGTTGAGCTGGTGATGTGAGCGGGTCATCTTACACTTCTGTCTCGTTCTAAACTTACTTTTTAAACTAACTTCTGACCCATTTGATAACCACATGAGCGGTGTGCCTGTACGATAACTTATGTGATAACCATGTAACGCAGTAACACTATGGCCTGCGTGCCACTAACCTTCTCTGGTGAACCCTATCAAGAAACATAATTTTTACCATAAACAAAAATACATTTTCATCACTATAAGATTAGCACGTGTTTGTATCAAACTCCCTATACCCTAAAAGATGAAGTCTCTGGCTGCACGCTTGTGGTCTCTGCCCCTCATACTGCTCTGTGCAGAGCTGCCACTTGAACTCTGCAACTGCCTGCGGCTGTCACTGCCTGTCCAGAATGCCTCGCTGGGCTCCCTGGCTGCAGTGGTCTCTGCATCACTATGAGTTCCATTGCTCAGTCTCCAGAAGCATGGGTTCCAGTGCTGCCTGTTGCCCCCCTCCATGTTCTCACTGTGTTGGCGGGGTGGAAGAGAGATACTACACTGTCAGTGCCACCTCTGGCTTCCACCTCTTACCATGGGCGAGCTCCCCTCTATCTCACTGTGAATGTGATAAATGCTGAAAGAACTGTTGCATTTGGGAGATGGTGCAACCTTGGGATCTTTGTTTGGCAGACAGGCCAACTCTCTTTGGCTCCTCTGAGCCCCAGGGTGGTCTAACTCAGCACGCCTTTTGGTCTCAAGTGGTCTCCGTGTCTGCTCATGACAACTGGTCTGAACCTCATCTTGTCCCTGTCTTCTTTGTGCTTATAAGAAATGTTAGAGTTGACCCAAACAAATGAGATCCAAAACCATCCAAGTTACCTCTTCTGTATCATTTAATGATAAAGGTGCAAAATCCAGCTTTGAGATTTCTTTAGATTGGGAAAGATAGGAATGAGGGTTCATTTCTATAGACATTTGAAATGATGTGTCATTATCCTCAAATGAGAGCTTTCTTCATAGTAATCTACACATCTCACACACCTTCTTCATGTTAAAACAGAGAGAGTAGTATACCAAGAAAATCGAGAAATAGACTCCTTGATGATAATTTGCATTATAGTTGTGGCAGAATACTTAGAGAAAGAGATCAGTGGAAGTCGGTCTTTTTTCTTTAAGTTTATTGATACATTCTGGTATACAATACAGTTACCTTCATCATTGGGATCTTGTACCATTACATGATGTATCTTGGTTCTTATTTTTTCCCCATGACCTGTGCACCCTTTACCTCCTCCACCCTTCCCTATTTACAAACTTTGTTTCCATTTCTTTCCTTTTCTTGTATTTTTTCTTTTCCTTTCTTTTCTTTCCCCTACCTCTCCCACTTCCCCTATTCCTTTAGACCTTTTCTTCCTATTTCATAATATCAATTACACATTTTGATCCTCTTATTTACACTTTTAGTTTTTCACACCAGAGAAACTATTCAGTATTTACACATGTGTGTCCTATTTATTTCACTTAAGATTATGGCCTCAGTGTGCATCCACTTAGCTATAAATGTCTCTAGTTTCTCATTCTTTATGGCTGAGTAGTACTCCGTTTTATAAAAAAACCCCCACATTTTCTTTATCCAGTCTCCAGTTGATTTGGACTGTTTCCAAGTTTTAGCTATTACAAACTGTGCTGGTATAAACATGGGTGCTCATATATCGCTGTGGTATGAGTCTTTTAATTCTTTGGGGAAGATACCCAGCAGAAGAATAGCTTGGTCAAATGGGATTTCTAATCCTAGTTCTTTGAGGTATCTCTATGTTGCTTTCCACAGTGGTTGCACCACTCTGCACTCCCACCAACACTGAAGAAGGATTCCTTTCTCCCCATGCCCTCAGCAGCATTTGTTATTGGTTGATTTCTTTTTTTTTGGTTGCAGGGATCGAACTCGGGTCCTTGCACTTCCGCAGCAGGCAGTGAAACCACTGAGCTAAATCCCCGGCCGTATTGGTTGATTTCTTGATAGCAGCCATGCATTCTTTGTGGTGAGGTAGAATCTAATCTTTGTTTGCATTTGCATCTCTTGAGTGACCAGTGATGTTGAACAGTTTTTCATATGTTTGTTTGCTGCTTTTACTTCGTCTGAGAAATGTCTGTTCATTTCGGATGCCCATTTTTTAATTGGGTCTTTATATTTGGGGGAGTCTGACTGTTTTGAGTTCTTTATATATTCTATATAGTAGACCTTTATCTGAAGAACAGCTGGTAAAAATTTTTTCCCACATTTTAGGTTGTCTCTTAGTGCTGTTAGTGGTTTCTCTTGCAGTGCAGAAGCTTTTTAATAAGATGACATCCCAATTGTTGATTCTTTGTGCTAGTTCCCATGCTACTGAGGATTGTTCATAAAGTTTTTTTCTATGCCAATGACTTCAAGAGTTCTAACTTATCTTCCAGCAAATTTAGTGTTTCTGTTTTAATATTTAGATCTTTAATCCACTTTGATTTTAGCTTTGTGCATGGTGAAAGATAGAGGTCTAGTTTTAATCCTTGGCATGTTGTAATCCAGTTTTTCCAATACCATTTACTAAAGAGGCTATCTTTCCTCCAGTGAGAGTGATTAGCTCCTTTGTCAAAGATGAGATAGCTGAGTATGCTGAGTTGCTTCTGTATCTTCTAATCTATTCCACTGACCTTGGGTCTGTTTCTTGCCAGTACCATGCTGTTTTTAATCACAGTGGCATTGTAGTATAGTTTCAAGTTGGGGATACCCATGCCATGTCTTTGTTGCCTAGAATTGCTTTTGATATTCTAGGTCTTTTCTGGTTCCAAATGAATTTTTGGATTGTTTTCTCTAGATCTGTGAAATATACTGTTAGGATTTCAATCTGTATTCCATTGAATCTGTATAGCAGCTTTGGAAATATGGCCATTTTCACTATATTGATTCTTCCTACACAGGAACAAGGGATTTCTTTCCATTTTCTTATATCCTCTTCAATCTCTTTTTTCAGAGTGTTTTATTTCTCAGTGTAGAGGTGTTTTGCCTCCTTCATTAGATTGATTCCAGGATATTTCATTTTTTTGCATGCTATTTTTAAAGGGATTGTTTCCCTAATTTCTCTCTCAGTGACACTGTTATTTGTGTACAAGAAGGCTATTGTTTTTTGAGTGTTGACCTTGTATCCAGCTACTCTACTGTATCTGTCAATTAAGTCTAGAAGTCTTTTGGTGGAGTTTTTTGGGTCTTCAATGTAGAGTATCATATCATCAGCAAATAATGACATTTTAACTTCTTCCTTTCCTATCTTCATTCCTTTTATTTCTTTCTCTTGTCTAATTGCTGTGGCTAATGTTTCCAACACTATATTGAACAGAAGTGGTGATAGTTGACATCCTTGTCTTGTTCCTGATTGTAGCATAAAGGTTTTCAGTTTTTGACCATTTAGTATGATGATGGCTGTTGCTTTTTCATAGATAGCCTTTATCAAATTGTGATAAAGACCCTCTATTCCAATTTTTCTGCACAATTTTTATCATGAATGGGTGTTGATTTTTACCAAATGCTTTTTCTGCATCTATTGAGATGATCATATGGTTTTTGTTCTTGACTCTGTTAATATAATGTATTACATTTATAGATTTGCATATGTTGAACCATCCTTGCATCCCTGGGATAAATCCAACTTGGTCAGGGTGTATGATCTTCTTGATGACCCTCTGTATTCTGTTTGCCAGTATCTTGTTGAGGATTTTTGCATTTATGTTCATTAGGGAGATTGGCCTGTAGTGCTCTTTTTTGGCTGTCTTTCCCTGGTTTTCGAATCAAAGTAACACTTGCTTCCAGGAATGAATTTGGCAGTATTGCTTCCATTTCAATTTCATTGAAAAGTTTAAAGAGTAGTGGCAATAGTTCTTCTCTAAGTGTCTTATAAAATTCAGCAGTGATGCCATCAGACCTGGGCTTTTTTTTTGTTGGTAAATTTTTAATTACATATTCAATTTCACTGATTGTAATTTGGGTGTTTAGAATTTTTATGTCTTCTTCATTCAACTTTGGTACTTCATATGTATCTAGAAATTTGTCCATTTCTTCTGTGTTTTCCATTTTATTGGAGTACAGGTTCTCAAAGTATTGATGATCCCCTGGATTTCTGCTGGATCTGTTGTGACTTCACCTTTTTCATTCCTAATTGCATGGATTTGAGCCTTTTCTTTCCTTTTCTTGATAAGGTTGGCTAAGGGTTTATCAATTTTATTTATTATTTCAAAAAATAAGCTCTTTGATTTGTTGATTTTTTGTATCATTCTCTTTGTCTGCATTGCATTGATTTCTTCTCCTATCTTTATAATTTCCTCCCTTTTATGAGCTTTGGGTTTGTCTTGCTCTTCTTTTTCTAAGAGCTTAAGATTCAGCATTAGGTTGTTTATTTGCACTCACTCTGTTTTCCTAGTGTGGGCATTTACTGCTATGAATTTCCCTCATAGAACTGCTTTCATTTTTTCCCATAGATTCTGTATGTTGTACTGGCATTATCATTTAATTGTAAAAACTGTCTAATTTCTTCTTCAATTTCCTTTATACCCATTGGTTGTTTGGGGGAGTGTTATTCAATCTCCATGTGTTTGTGAAGTTCTTGGGGTGTCTTATGCTGTTGACCTCCAGTTTAATTGCATTATGGTCTGATAATATACACAGAATAACTTCAATTCCTTTGCATTTACTTAAACGTGTTCTATGAACTAGTATGTGGTCTATTTTAGAGAATGACTTGTGTACAGCCAAAAAGAATGTATATTTTGATTTTGTGGTGTGGAAGACTCTGTAGATGTCTATTAAGTCCATTTGTTCAAATACTTGCTTCAGTTCTAGTATTTTGCTGTAGATTTTTTGTCTAGATGATCTATTTGTGACAGTGGGGTATTGAGATCCCCCACTACAATTGTATTAGTGCTTATTTGGTTTTTCATGTCTATTAATATTTGTTTTGTATAGTTTGGGGCATTAGGATTTGGTGCATATATATTTATGCTTGTCATCTTTTCCTCTTGGATTGTTCCCTTTACAAGGATGTAGTGACCATCTTTGTCTCTCTTAATTAGTTTTGGTTTGAAATTTACTTTATTTGTAAATAAGATAGCTACTGCTGCTTTTTTACAGGTTCCTGACACATGGAAAACTGTTTTCCATCCTTTAATTTTCTGTCTATGAGTTTCTTTTTGAACTAGGTGCATTTCTTGTATACAGCATATTGTTGTATATTGCTTCTTAATTCATTCTGCCAGTCTGTTTCTTTCATTGGTGAGTTGAGGCCATCAACATTGATGGTTATAACTGATATGTATTGACTTATCATTGTCATGTTATTTTCCTGTTGTTGTCTCCGTCTTATTTTTCCCCCCTCCCCTTTTAATTTCTTGCCTTGCCTGATGGATTTGCTCTGTTGGGCCTCATGAAGTTGTGACCTTCATTGTCTTGTTCTAGAATATTTTAAAAAATTGCTTGGAGTGCTGGTTTGGTATTTATGAAGTTTCTAAGGTGTTCTTTGTCATGGAAGTATCTTATTTCCCTATCAATTTTGAAAGATAGTTTTGCAGAATACCTCAGTCTAGGTTGGAGGTTATTTTCTTTTAGGGCTTGAAATACCTCACCCCAGGCTCTCCTTAATTTGAGGGTTTGTGATGAAAAGTCTGCTGTAATTCTGTTGGGCTTTCCTTTGCATGTGATTTGTTTTTTTTCTATAACTGCTTGTAGTATTTTATTCATCTGTTGGGTTTCTGGGATCTTGACTGTTCTATGTCTAGGCATAGATTTTTTTTTTATCATGGCTAGTTGAAGTCCTATATTCCTCACTTATGTGTATGTCAAATTCTTTTGCTCTGTTTGGGAAGTTTTCTGTCATTAATTCTGTGAACGGTTTTTTTTTGTCATTTGTGTTTCTCCTGCTTTTTCGTGGACTCCTACCAGACTTATATTCTTCTTCTTTGCATCATCTAGGAGCTGTTGGATTGATTTCTCATGGTCCCTTACTAATTTTAAGAGATCTCTTTTCATGGTCACTGACCACCATCCTGTCTTCTATATCTGATATTCTGTCTTCAGATTGTCTCAGTCTGCTGTGTATACTTTCAATAGAGGTTTTAATCTCCTGGATATCTGTTTGAATCTGTTTCATGGATTCCATTTCTTTCCTATGTTGGTTATTCATGATTTCCATTTCTTTCCTCTGCTGGGCATTCATGGCTTCTATCATGGTCCTGAACTCATCTATTTTTTTTGTCAGTTTCTGTTCTAGAGTCTCTAATCATATCTTTCACTCTGCTTACCAACTCTGTAGTTATCTGGGAAATTATTTCTTCTTTGAATTTTTCTAGAGCCTCATTCATCTATTTTGTTACTTCCTGTGCTATCTGTTCAGGGTTTCCAGGTGGTTGATTATCAGACTTTTCCATTTCCTTTCCACCAGAATTTGCCTTTGGTGGGGTTGAAGTCTGAGTTTGTGCCTTACTTAATTTCTTCTCGTTTCTATTTTTGTTGTTAGTGCTGTCCTTGTTTTAGTTCTTGGGTTGATACTTCAATATTGCTTATTGTAGGTATCTTTGTTGCTTTTATTCAGAACCCATATGGAGTGATTGCTTCTCAGATGTATCTTCCAGATATAGCTGGTCTTTAGGTTTTGAGTCTCTAATGACTCTTGGTCTATCTCATTTTCATTATACCAGAAGGATAACTGATTAGATCAATCACAACACCTTTGCCCAAGTGATACAATCAGCAATAACAATAGTATAAAGTACAGTTTAGAAAATGATAATTTGTAGTAGTTATTAATCTATCACCTTTAACCATGTGAATTAAATCAAAATCGAGCACCAGCCCAACATAGGTTTATAGTGAATAAACTCTTCAATATAGCAACTTTATCCTTCAGGATGGGAGCTTAGAAGAAGTTGGGGAGGGAGTGATAGATAGGTAGAAGGATAGGGAAAGGTTAGCAATGAGGCCAGAGGACACAGGAAGATCAAGCAAACTCCACGGAACTATTGAAGACAAGAGGAAAAGACAGAATGAAAGAACAAAGACAAGAACAGAATGACCTATCAGCAATAGGGAAGCTAGAAACTGTATTCTCTTTCCTTTGAAACTAATGACAATCAGGAGAAGGAAAAAGAGAGAAGAAAAGAAAAAGAGAGACGATATCCAAATTAGGGCAGGAATGGGAACAAAAAAGGAGATGAAGAACAATGCAGTAGAGCAAGAGAGTGAAAGAGAGAAAGAAAAGAAAAAGAAGACAGAAAAAAATTGAAAAGAATAGAAAAAAATAACAACTAAAAATTAAAAATTAAAAATAAGAGAAAAAAATAATTTTGAAAATAAAAAATAAAAATGAAGGGCCTCCTTCAGTGTATGTCTCTGCTGTCACTATAGACAATGTGGGCAGCAGTGTGGAGATCTAAGTCAACTAGTCTCAGCAAACCAGCAGCAGATCCCTAAGAGTCAGGCTGATTTCTGGCTGCAAGGTCCAAATTGAGCTCCCTGACCTCCTGCAGGGTTGAACTCTGCAAAGTTCTACTGCAGGTTCCAGCTGTCCTTCCCCTGAAGATGGTCCAGGTTCCGATGGGAGGTGATGGTCCCTCCAACTTGCCAAGTACGGTGGTCTGGTGTGCCTTTATTGCAGAGATTCTCTTTACTTTTCCAGTGGGTTTCAATTTTCACCAAGGAGCCTGAGAGAGGCCCTCTTTCTGTTGTTCACTTCTGGTCTATCTTCTGTAGCTCAGGACAATGGCCTTTATGACCCCCTGTGCCCTTGCGATGTGAGTCCAGGTCCAGGTGCAACCAGGAGTCAGGGGTGGGGGGTGAGCGCTGGGGTGGTGCTGCAGATGCCCGCATGGCTCAGCTCCCCACTGACCGCCCCTGGCTGGGAGGCCCACAAGGGGATGGTGTAGCTGGATGGCTCCAGGCGGCTCTGCTCCTCACCAGTGCACCCCTGGTCTTGTTGATAAAACAGAATTTGTGTGAACCACTAAGGAGCAGATTTGTATAAATATACTGTATCTATGGTCATTTTAGTGTGGAAACACTTGTGTAATGGCCACAAAATTGAAACAGCAATTGTGAATGTATGAAGAAGTACCTCCTAGGAAGAAGGATATATCTATTGGACAACCAAAAAAGAAAGATTTCTATTGTGTTGGATTTTTTCAGAGAGCCTGATCATTATATATGTAGGGAAAGTGATGTTTTGAGCAGAGGAATAAGATAACAAATTTAGTGAATTCAAAAGCTTGATTAAATGGCAAGTGATATTCAGCCAAGTAATAAATATTTATTGAGGAATTTTACTCATTGAAGATAGCACTAAAAGTACAGTGGTTACCAGAGTAAATGTCACTATCTTCACAGAGATTACAAAAACCATGGAAGAGAACAACTATGCTAATAGCAGATTATATAACTGAGGTTCATAAACTACTAGGACGGTGAAATTAGATAGTATATGTGATGCTGCAATGAGAGAATTTCAGTGAGTTCAACTTTTGTAAAGTATTTTCTTTCTAATTAAGTTTTTTCTTTGAAGTATTCGAAGATTCATATGCAGTTGTAAAAAATAATAAAAGAAGTCTATGTGCCCTTTTCTTAGCTTTATCTAATGGTAACATCTTCCCTAATTATGATACAGTATCACAACTAAGATGCTGACATTGATACAGTGAAGACATAGAACACTTCATCAAAAGGATTCCTCCTGTTGCACTTTTTAGTCGCATCTACATCTCCCTCCTCCCAACAACCTTATTGCTCCTGACAAACATGAATCCATTCTCCATTTCAAAATTATTGACTTCTCCATGATATTGCAGGATAAATGTTGTGGTTTGGATGTGGAATATGTCCCAAATGCTGAGGCATTGAAGGCTTTGTCCCCAACACAGCAGTGTTTAGGGGTGGGGCCTTCAGGAATGTAATTAGATCATTAGGACTCTGACTTCATGAGTGGACTAATCCTTTGATGGACTTATAATTCAATAATATACTAGGAGGTAGTGAAAACTTTCAGAAGTGGGGCCTCCTTGGAGGAAGTGGATCACTGGGGACAACCACTGGAATGATGTATGTGACCATTAATCCTGAGAGATCTATTTCATTGGATTAAGAAATGCCTAGCGGATTAGTAAAGCATACTCCTGAGTCTGTCTAGAGAGGTAATGGAGGCATATACATGGCTGCTCACCCATTCCTCTCAAGTACATCCCTGTTTTGCTTCTGGGCCCAGCATGGACTAAGCATCTTTGCTCCATCACTGCCTTATGGCAAGATATCTGCCTCAGAGCCTCCCAATCATAAACTGAAACCTTGAGTAAATTAGCCTTCTCCTTTGAGTAGTGGGTGTTGGATAGTGTGTCTCAGTGTGGAAAAAGCTAGCTAATATCTTATATCTTGTCTCCCACTATTTTTCTTCTCTTTTTTTTTTCTGCTTCTAGATAGTCAGGAGGTAAGTAGCTTTCCTTAAACACTCCCATGTGGGTTGTTTCCATTTGGGGGCTCCAATAAGTAAATCTCCTATGAACATTATGTGCAGGTGTTTATGTGAACAGAAGTTTTCATTTCTTGGGAAAAATGACCAGGACTATAATTGCTGTGTTGTAAAGAGTGTGCATATGAAGGTTATTTGAATTTTTTGAAGAACTGTGTATTTCTTTTTTTTTAAATTTTTAAATTAATTTTATTTGTACATTTTAATGGTACATTTTAGGTATACAATTCATTTACATTTATCATTGGGTGTTTGTGCCTGTACATGATTTATCTTGGTTCTTATTTTTTTCCCCATTACCTGTGCACCCTTCACCCCCTCCGCCCTTCCCTATTTATGTAGATTTAATTTCCATTTTTTTTTTTCTTTTCTCATAGTTTTTCCTTTCCCTCTTTGCCTTTTCCCTTCCCCTCCCTTCACTCCTTCATCTTTGGACCTTTTTGCCTATTTCAAATTGTCAATTATTCATTTTAATCATTTTAACCCTTGTTTACACTATCAGTTTCTCACACTAGAGAAACTATTTGGTATTTACACATTGTGTGTCCTATTTATTTCACTTAAGAGTATGGCCTCAATATGCATCCATTTAGCTATAAATGACTCTAGTTTTTTGTTCTTTATGGCTGAGTAGTACTCCATTTTATTAAAAAACCATTTTTTTATCCAGTTTCCAGTTGATGGGCACTTGGGCTGCTTCCAAGCTTTAGCTATTACAAACTGTGCTGCTATGAACATGGGTGCACATATATCACTGTGGTATTATTCTTTTAATTATTTTGGGAAGATACCCAGCAGGGGAATACCTGGGTCAAAAGGGAATTCTAGACCTAGTTCTTTGAGGTATCTCCACACTGACTTCCACAGTGGTTGCACCAGTCTGCACTCCCACCAACAATGGAGAAGGATTCTTTTCTCCCCACAACCCTGCCTGCATTTGTTATTTGTTGATTTCTTGATAGCAGCCATTCTTTCTGGGGTGAGGTGGAATCTCAGTGTTGTTTTCATCTGCATCTCTTGAATGATGAGTGATGTTGAACATTTTTTCATATATTTGTTTGCTGCTTTTACTTCTTTGTCTGAGAAATGTCTGTGCATTTAAGAATGAAAAAGGTGAAGTCACAACAGATCCAACAGAAATCCAGAGGATCATCAATACCTACTTTGAGAACCTCTACTCCAATAAAATGGAAAGCACAGAAGAAATGGGCAGATTCCTAGATACATACAAATTGCCAAAGTTAAATGAAGAAGATATAGAAATTCTAAACACCCCAATTACAATGAGTGAAATTGAAAATGTAATAAAATATTTACCAACAAAGAAAAGCCCAGGTCCAGATGGCTTCACTGCTGAATTTTACTGGACATTTAAAGAAAAACTAATGCCATTACTCTTTAAACTCATCAAGGAAATTGAAAGGGAAGCAATACTTCCAAATTTATTCCTTGAAGCAAGTGTTACTTTGATTCCAAAACCAGGGAAAGACCCAACCCCAAAAGAGAACTACAGGCCAATCTCCCTAATGAACATAGATGCAAAAATCCTCAACAAGATACTGGCAAACAGAATGCAGAGTGTCATCAAGAAGATCATACACCCTGACCAAGTTGGATTTATCCCAAGGATGCAAGGATGGTTCAACATTCATAAATCAATAAATGTAATACACCATATTAACAGAGTCAAGGACAAAAACCGTATGATCATCTCAATAGATGCAGAAAAAGCATTTGACAAAATCCAGCACCCATTCATGATTAAAAACCCTACAGAAAATTGGAATAGAAGGTCTTTATCTTCACCTGATTAAGGCTATCTATGAAAAACCAACAGCCAACATCATACTAAATGGTCAAAAACTGAAAACTTTCATGCTAAAATCAGGAACAAGACAAGGATGCCCACCATCACCATTCCTGTTCAATATAGTTCTGGAAACATTTGCCACAGCAAATAGAATAGAGAAAGAAATAAAAGTAATAAAGATAGGAAAAGAAGAAGTTAAACTATCATTATTTGCTGATGATATAATACTTTACATAGAAGACCCAAAAAACTCCACCAGAAGACTTCTAGACTTAATCTACAGATTCAATAGTGTAGCTGGATAAAAGGTCAACACTCAAAAAACAATAGCCTTCTTGTACACAAATAACAGACTCACTGAGAGAGAAATTAGGGAAACAATTCCTTTTACAACAGCATTCAAAAAAATGAAATATCTAGGAATCAGTCTAACAAAGGAAACAAAAGACCTCTGCATTGAAAACTACAGCACTCTGAGAAAAGAGATTGAAGAGGATACAAGAAAATGGAAAGACATCCCTTGTTCCTGGGTAGGAAGAACCAATATAGTGAAAATGGCCATACTTCCCAAACTACTATATAGATTCAATGCAATGCCAATTGAAATTCCAACAATATACTTCACAGAACTAGAGAAAACAATCCAAAAATTCATTTGGAACTATAGGAGACCTAGAATAGCTAAAGCAATTCTAAGCAACAGAGACATGGCTGGGTGTATCACAATCCCTAACTTGAAACTATACTACAAAGCTACTGTGATAAAATCAGCATGGTACTGGCAAAGGAACAGACCTGAGGATCAGTGGAATAGATTAGAAGATCCAGAAACAACTCCAGACATGCTCATCCACCTCATCTTTGACAAAGGAGCCAACCACCCTCATTGGAGGAAAGATAGCCTATTTAATAAATGATGTTGGAAAAACTGGATTTCAACCTGCCAAAGATTAAAACTACACCCATACCTATCACCATGCACTAAACTAAGATTGAAGTGGATTAAAGATATAAATATTAAGACAGAAACACTAAACTTTCTGGAAGATAAGTCAGATAGAACTCTTGAAGACATTGGCATAGGAAAAGACTTCATGAACAAAACTTCAGAAGCACAGGAACTAGCAGAAAGAATCAGCAACTGGGATCTCATCTTATTAAAAAGCTTCTGCACTGCAAAAGAAACCACCAACAGAGCTGACAACCTACAATATGGGAAAAAAATTTTAGCAGCTATACCTCAGGCAAAGGACTACTATCTAGAATATATAAAGAACTGAAAAAAATCAGACCCCCCAAATTCAAAGACCCAATTCAAAAATGGGCATCTGAGAGGAACTGTGTATTTCATCTAAATGCTTGTTTTAAGAGTGTATAGTTGTCCATAGTATTATCTTACTATTATTTTTAATGTCTGAAAGATATGTACTTCCTTAGATCAGTAGTTTACATCTCTTTCATTCCTTGCCTTTCTAGTGGTTTTTCAATCTTATTGATCTTTGGAAAGAAACAATTTTGTTTCATTGATTTTTATTACTGATTTTGTTGACAGCTACTTTTATTTCCTCCCTCCACATGCTCTTTTTTCATGTTCTTAAATAGGAATTTAAATTATTGATTTGAGACTTTCTCTCTTTTCTAATACAGAATTTAGTGCTATAAATACCCTTCTCAGTACTGCTTTACCTAAATTCCACAATTTTGAAATATTGTATTTTCATTTTTATTCAACTGAGTGTAAATTTTATTTCTCTTGATACTTTATCTGATAAATAGAGTTCTTAGATTTTATTTGGCTTCCAAGTATTTGAAGATTTTGGTGTTATCTTTCTGTTGTTGATTTATAATTTGATTGCATTTTCATCAGAGAAGACAGTCTGTATGATTTCATATCCTACAAATTTTGTTGGATTTGCTATTTGGCACAGTATCAGAGATAGAGCCCCTTGGTGCATGTTTTTTGAGCTCTAAAAACTTAATTTTTTCTGTTGAATTGAGTTGGTTGGTAATGTTGTTGATTTTCTTCCATGTCCTTGTTAATTTTGTCACTACTCTGACTTGCTTAGAAAAGTGTGTTAAAGTCATCAACTATGTTTGTTGATGTATTTTCCCAATATATATTACAAATATATTTTATGTCTCATATTTTGTTGCTCTGTTTATTTTATGCATATATACATAGAATGCTGCATCTTGGTTGACTAGTCCATTTATCATTATTTAATGTCCCTTTCCACTTCTGGAAATGTTCTTTGTTTTGAAATCTAATTTGTCTAATATATATATAGCCATCTTGCTTTCTTTTCATTAGTGTTAGTATGATATATATTTTCCTTGTTTTTATTTTAAACCTACTCTGTCATTATATTGAAATGAGTTTCTTAATTATAGCATACACTTGTGTTATGATTTTTATATACATTTTTTTTTTTTTGTACCGGGGATCAAACTTGGGTCCTTGCGCTTGGAAGGCAGGCAACGGAACCACTTAGCTAAATGCCCGGCATGTTATGATTTTTAATCTACAATCCCAATCTCTGTCTTTAAATTAGTATGTATGGACATTAACATTTAATATAATAATTCATATCCTAGGACTTAAATTTTATTTTTTCTTTTTGTTTTTCTGTGTAATACTGCCTCCTGTGATTTCCATGAATGTATTTCAGAATTCCATTTTGATTTATAAACCATTTTTAATGCTTTGCTTCATATAATTTTCTTAGTGGTTGCTATTTGTATTAAATTGTGTATTCATTAATTATCACAGTTTTTGGTGTAACAACATATTGGCTCATGTGAAGTGTAGAAATCTTATCTTTTATGTCTCCTTATCATCCCACATTTATAATTTTTAATATATTTCTGCTACATACATTTAGAACCACACTAAAGAAATATAATTTTTACTTCGGTCCTCAAACATAGAAAACTAAATAAAAGGCAAGAATATTGTATTTATCCATAGTTTTACTTACCATATAATTTCTTTTCCTTTGATGTTTCCTGATCTATTCCTTAACATTTTTCTGTTTAGAGAAATGCTTGTTTAGCCATATTTAGGGTGGATCTACAGGTGAAAAATTCTTTTAATTTATTTTTGTCTGAAATTTTCATAATTTTTTCCTCCTTCCTGGAGGATATTTTCACTAGCCATGGTATTCTGGGATAAAAACTATGATGTTTGGGGCTTTTTGAACCTGTGGGCTTATCTCTATGGCCAAATTTGGGTTTCAGCCCTTTCTCTCTTTTATCCTCCCATAACTCTGAAATATATTTTTAGAGTAATGAGATGTGATTGATAAATTTTAATAAATGAACTTGTATCATTAAACATTTAATGAGAAACAAATGATCCCACAATTTAATGGTTTAAAAAGTCATTTAATTAGCTTATAACTTGTCAATTTGCTTTGGTCTCAATAGGCCAGTATTTTTCTTGATCTGAGCTAGATTCTCTCTCACATCTTTGGTTAGCTGCTAGATTGGCTGGAAGATGGTTGCTCTAGAAAATCTGTACTTTCTACCCTACATGCTCTCCTACCTTCCAGCAGAGTAGCCAAGATTTTCTCATATGGTGGTAGAAGCATTACAGAAACTCTGAGAAGCAAGCACCAGTACGTGAGAGCTTTTCGAGACTCAGTTGGCATGCTTATCAATGTCTCCTTGGCTAAAGTAAGTCACATGCACAACCTGAATTCAAAGAGACTAAAAAAAAAAAAAAAAAAGACTTCATCTTTTAATGACAGGGAAAGATTTTTGCATTTATTCTAGGACTCTTATGAACAGATTTACCATGAGAAAAGATTACTTGATATTGTGAGAGGTATAAATTTGAGGAAGCAAGAGTTGAAGCAAAAGGCAAATCTCAATAAAAGGTGAGAGAATTGGAGATTTAAAATACACATAGAGGCTATTATTTGCCCAGATGACTGATTATGTATGAGCAGAGAAGGGTGGATACATACATCATGAATTATTATTTGGAAAGATGCATGCAGCTATTAGATTTCTGTTGGTGAATCCAAGTGACATTTATTGAATTAAGAACCCTTGAAGTATCAAGATAAAGACAGGCTAATGAGTTCAGCTTTTAAATGTTTTAAATAAGTTACTGAAAGACATCCAAGTGGAAATATTGACTGTATAGTTCATAGGGCCAGGATTTCAGAAAATGGTTCTGGCCTGGAGAGAAAGAAACCTGAGTCATCAACTTATTGATCATAACTTTCACTATAGGAATGGATGCTTTAAATGCCAATATCTGTAGAGATTATGTGGTTCTGAAAAGCTAACAGATGGGACAAACACAGGATTCCACTGAGTTTAACAATTTTATTATAGTCAAATATATTTTCATATTTTTATTAAATACAAATATTTTTTATTAACTGTATAAAAGGTGTGTGTACTTTAAGAGACAAACAAATGGAAAATCTAATCTTGGCTATCATCCCTGGCAAGTGATACAGATTTTATGAATGGAAAGAGGGCTCTATGATCATCATATCCTGTTCCTCATGGTGTTATGTAACCCTTCTGACAATAGTTTCAAATAGAGTATGTTATTTCTAATCAAGGTTTGCAGCCAGATTCCACTCAGTAAAAAGATGAAAAGACAAGACTCCAAAATATTGAGGATGGTATTTAACTTAATGTTAAGTGATGAGAAGTGAGCTAGATGTCTAAAGTCTCATTTCATGATCAGCCAAATATCTGGCCATACGAAATTTTTGTCACGTGCACATTTCTTAGTTGTGTACATCTTTAAACTCTGGGTGGTGAGATACAGGGGTAAATAAAATATGGATGTATTTTTCAGAGAAATAATTGTTTATCTTGGGATAGAATCTAGATATCTGTTTTTTATAAATGTGAAATTTAATAGTTTGTCATGTTCAAGTGACAGCCTTGTAAATCCAATTTAAAATAGATTATTGAGTAAATGGCTCCAAATTTTTTAGTTCAAATCTTGGTAAGTTTATGTATACTGCTGTATTATGAACATTCATATGAATTTAAATTTCTCAAGTTTATAAGTCTTTAATAATTAAGGAAGCTTTTCATAGAATTGAAATGCTTGAGATGAATCTAAAATATATTTCAATTATAATTTTGTTCAATATGTTAAATTGATTATGTTTGTAAATGAGATCAAGTAATGTCTAAAGTCTCTTCAGAGATTATTCTATTTCTAAATTTTTAAATTGAATTTAACAAGCTGAATAAACAAGTGTCTGTGAATATAGGGGTTTTAATTTATGAATTAAATTCAGTAAGTTGGATTCAAAATAAAATCATAAAACTCTGAAAGTCCTTCACACATACAAAATTTCCCTGAGCACAATACAACAAGGAAGTTAGAAGACTGTTGCATAAAATGAGGAAACCAGTTACTATAAGTGCAAAAAGAGGGGACTTCAGAGAAGGATTCTGAGGATCTTCGGAGGAAATAAACCTGGGGTTCCAGAATGTCATGTTGAGGTTAATGTTAAAAGCTATGTCTGGCAAAGAAGTAAAAACAGCAAGTAAACATATGAAAAAAGTGTTCAACATCACTGGTCATTCGAGAGATGCAAATGAAAACTACTCTGAGATTTCACCTCACCCCAGAAAGAATGGCTGCTATCATGAAATCAACCAATGACAAATGTTGGCAGGATTGTGGGGGGAAAAGGAACCCTGCTCCACTGCTGGTGAGAGTGCAGACTGGTGCAACCACTGTGGAAATCTGTATGGAGATACCTCAAAGAACTAGGACTAGAGGTCCCATTTCACCCAGCTATTCCCCTGCTGGGTATCTTCCCAAAAGAGTTAAAAGAATCATACCACAGCGATATATATGTGCACCCATATTTATAGCAGCACAGTGTGTAATAGCTAAAGCTTGGAAGTAGCCCAAGTCCCCATTAACTGGAGACTGGATAAAGAAGATGTGATTTTCTTTTATAAAATGGAGTACTACTCAGCCATAAAGAATGAGAAACTAGAGACATTTATAGCTAAATGGATGCATATTGAGGCCATCCTCTTAAGTGAAATAAATAGGACACACATGTGTAAATACTGAATAGTTTCTCTAGTGTGAGAAACTGAAAGTCTAAGTATGGATTAAAATGATTATAATTAATAGTCGATAATTTGAAATAGGAAAAAAAGGTCCAAAGGAGTAGGGAAAGTGGGAGGGGAAGGGGAAAGGAAAGAAGGAAAAGGAAAAACTATGAGAAAAGGAAAAAAAATGGAAACAAAGTCTTTGTAAATAGGGAAGGGTGGAGGGGGTGAAGGGAGGGCAGGGAATGGGGAAAAAATAAGAACCAAGACACACCATGTACAGTTACAAGCACCCAATGATAAATGTTAATGTATTGTATACCTAAAATGTAGCAATAAAAGAATTCAAGCAAAAAAATAAAATAAAAGCTATGTCTGGGACCAAAATCAAAATTGACAGCTAGTAAGAGCAAGGTGAGGAGATGATTCTTCTCAGCCTCCTCCTATTGAACCATTTGGAGGCCTATTTTGTGGGACAACAAACTGCAGCTCAGGTCTTTAACTCTGAGGAACTCTGGTCCTGCATGAGGAATGAGAAGAGTTGAAAATGAGTATGACCACATTGGATGGTATGGTGTGAGGGAATGGGAGTTAGAGAGCAAACCAGGACCTCATCAAAGCTAACTGTGATTCTACCCACGAGGGCTGGGAATATAGTCTCTCCCTTCCTATCCCCCTCATTGGAAAGGTACATTTGGTGTCTTCCTTGCTTTCTCCTCTCTCAATCAGACATGACCATTTGTGTGTGTGTAAAGTTCCACATTCCTTTGAGGTTCATAATATGAAGCTCTCTCTTTTCTTGGTTCTCAGCCACTAACATTTTAATCACTCTCTCTAGATAAATTTTTAAAAAATTGTATCTAATTGGTAATCTCTCCAGGGCTTTTCTCTATCCTGCCTAACTTCGGCCTCACCGCTATACTGCTGCATAATACCTTGGCTATAATACCTTCTCTTTAAAGATTATTTTCCTGATCTCATCCATTCCTTTACTCCCAAGTCTTCAGCCTGTTCCTCAGAACTCCTCTGCTTCTGACATAAAGGAGGATCACAGAGATGACTAACCTCTTTGCTCTACAAGGAAGTCAAAATTAGGAAATAAGGAAATTGAGACCAATAAAATTTACATGATTTGCCAAAGCTGTATGATTTCTCCGTGGGGTGAAGTCGGGGTGTGCATTCAGGCAGGAAGGTGCCAGAGTCTGAGACCCCCTGAACCACTCTGTGTTCTAGCAGCAGAGTAAGCCCAGCTTAAGGGGAAAAGCCTCATGCTTTATATGTGAAACCATGTGATTTCAAACAATCACTATTTGCGTGGAAATAAGATGCTATTTAAGAGTTCTCAGGCTAGTTTCTACTTTGAGTTCTATTTGTTTATTATCTCTTGACTAGCTCATAATACCTGTGACACTGAACATCAGTAGATACTGTTATTTTATGTTGAAATGCGTGGTAGAGAGCCTTACAATGACTGATCGGGGAGAGCGGGGAGAGGAAAATGGACGGCATTGTTTGCCGGTCATTTTATCTACTAAAAAGTAACCACGTATCTTGTGAAAAGCACTTTTGTTTAATGAGGACATAGCATACAGCATACCATGGCAACAAAATCAAGCATCTTGCCAAGAGCTTGTTTAACTATGGATTGGATAGGCCCAAATCCTTAATTAAGTGCCCTTTCCTCTAAATTCCCTGAAGGAGAGTCCATTTTGGTAATAGCTAAAAATATCTTTGGCACAAAAATGACTTCTTTTACACTAAAACGTCACGTATGTCAACAGAAAGAGCACAATAGCCTGGCCTAGTGCTATTGATTCTCTAAACCCTGGGTTATTAAGCTGAGAGCACAAAGCCAGAAAGGAGGCACTTGTGAAGATTTGCATGGTGTGTAAGTGGGGTTTGCGTGATGGGATAGCAGGCTAGAAGGAGGAGGTTGAGAGAGGGAGGTTGCTGATGGATTTACCATTTTACAACAAAGATAAGTGTCTGGTTCTACACTTTTGTCTGCTTGCTCATTCATTCATTCATTCATTCATTCACTGGCTCATTCATTTATTTATGTGTGCATTACCGTCACCTTTATATTATAAATTCAGATATAGGGATCTAAGGGAGAAACAGATATTTTTACTCAAAGCAAGTTACAACTCCTTTCTCGGAGTGCTTGAAGCCACAGCCCAACCTAGAGGGCAAGTTCAGAAAGTGCCTGCTTATCTATATCTGTTTATATAAAAACAAAGACAAAATAAAGGCATGTGGCTAATTTTCATCCATTTTTACATTGAACATGTGTATTATGTGTGTGTTCATAAAAAACCTAATCTTAAAATAAAAATAATATTCTAAGATAAAATTTAATTTAAAAAGTAAATCATTAGCATAAAACACAAATCCTGTTTTTACTAGTTTCTTTCTTAAAATTTTTTTTAAATCTATGATTTTTTTCCCTTAAATTCTTTTATTGGTATATTTTAAGTACACAGTACATTTACATTCATCATTGGGAACTTGTCCCATTACATGATGCATCTTTGTTCTTATTTTTTCCCCAATCCCCTGTCCTCCCTTTAATCCCTCCACCCTTCCCGATTTACAAAGACTTTATTTCCATTTTTTCCATTTCTCATCATTTTTCCTTTCCCTTCTTTCCTTTCCCCTGCCCCTTCCCACTAACCCTACCCCTTTGGACCTTTTCTGCCTATTTTGCATTATCAATTATTCATTCTAATCATTGGTACATTTTAGGTATACAATATAATGACATTCATCATTGGAAATTTGCACCTTTACATAGTCTCTCTTGGTTCTTATTTTTCCCCCTTCCCCTGCCCTCCCTTTAATCCCTCCATCCCTCCCTATTTACAAAGATTTTATATCCATTTTTCCATTTTCTCATATTAATTCCATTCCTTTCTTTCCTTTCCCCTACCCCTCCCACCTCCTTCCCCTTTGCTCCTTTTCTTCCTATTTCACATTATCTATTATACATTTTAGGCCTTATTTACAGTTCCAGTTTCTCACACTAGAGAAACTATTCAGTATTTACACATGTATGTCCTGTTTATTTCACTTAAGAGTATTGGCTCAATGTGCATCCATTTAGCTATAAATGTCTCTAATTTCTCATTTTTTATGGCTGAGCAGTACTCCATTTTATATATTAAAAAACAAAACAAAACACATTTTCTTTATCCAGTCTCTAGTTGATGGGCATTTGGACTGCTTCCAAGTTTTAGCTATTACAAATTGTGCTGCTGTGAACATGGGTGCACATATATTACTGTGGTATGATTCTTTCAATTCCTTGGGGAAGATACCCAGCAGGAGAATAGCTGGGTCAAATGAGACTTCCAGTCCTAGTTCTTTGAGGTATCTCCATACTGATTTCCACAGTGGTTGCCCCAGTCTACACTCCCACCAGCAGTGGATCAGCGTTCCTCTTTCCCCACAGCCCCGCCAGCATTTGTTATTGGTTGATTTCATGATAGCAGCCATTCTTTCTGGAGTGAAGTGGAATCTCAGCATTGTTTTCATTTGCATCTCTCAAATGACCAGTGATGTTGAACATTTTTTCATGTATTTATTTGCTATTTCTACTTCTTTGTCTGAGAAATGTCTGTTCGTTTCAGATGCCCATTTTTGGATTGGGTCATTAAATTTGGGAGGTCTGATCTTTTTAAGTTCTTTATAGATTCTAGATAGTAGACATTTGTCTGAGGAAGAGCAGGTGAAGATTTTTTCCCACATTGTGGGTTGTCTCTTCACACTGCCGGTGGTTTCTCTTGCTGTGCAGAAGCTTTTGAATAAGAAGAGATCCCACATGTTGATTGTTTGTGCTAGTTCACGGGCAACTGAGGTTTTGTTCATAAAATCTTTTCCTACACCGATGTCTTCAAGGGTTCTACCTAACCTCTGTTCCAACTGGTTCAGAGTTTCTATTTTAATATTTAGATCTTTAATCCATTTTGATTTTAGTTTAGTGCCGAGAGATACAGATCTAGTTTTAATCTTTGGCCAGTTGAAGCCCAATTTTTGATGGGCATTTGGGCTGTTTCCAAGTTTTAGCTATCACAAACTGTGCTGCTATGAACATGGGTGCACATATATTACTCTGGCATGATTCTTTTAATTCTTTGGGGAAGATCCCCAGCAGTGGAATGTGGCCTTTGTCTGAGGACCAGCAGGTGAAGATTGTTTCCCACACTGTGGGTTGTCTCTTCACACTGCTGGTGGTTTCTCTTGCTGTGCAGAAGATTTTAATAAGAAGAGATCCCACTTGTTAATTGTTTGTGCTAGTTCACGGGCAACTGAGGTTTTGTTCCTAAAATCTTTTCCTACACCAGAGTCTTCAAGAATTCTACCTAACCTCTGTTCCAGCCGATTCAGCATTTCTATTTTAATATTTAGATCTTCAATCCATTTCGATTTTAGTTTAGTGCATGGTGAGAGATATAGGTCTAGTTTTAATCTTTGGCAAGTTGAAACCCAATTTTTCCAGCACCATTTATTAAAGAGGCTATCTTTCCTCCAGTGAGGGTGTTTGGCTCCTTTATCGAAGATGAGATGGCTGAGTGTGCCTTTAGCTGTTTTGGCATCTTCTAATCTGTTCCACTGGTCCTCCGGTCTGTTTTTTGCCATATAAATTTCTGTAATTTACTTATGTTGTGGAGCTTAACTTTGTTGTCTGCAAAATGGGGACATTTACCTCTCCTATTTCATGAAGAATTGAGGATCAAATTTGAGAAGGTACTTTGTAACTCAAAAGGATTATGAACACGTTTGTAGTTATAATGGTGTGTTGTGTATTCTCTCCTATTTTTGGTTTGAATTTTTTAAATGTCTAAATCAAAACAATAAAGATTAAAGATAAAAACCAAAATAAACTTTTTATTTCTTTCAAAATAGTTTGCATAGAACTGGTATTTGATGTCTTTTTAAAAAACTAATTTTATTGGTACATTTTAGATATACAATATAATGACATTCATCTTTGGAGATTTTTACCTTTACATAATATATCTTGATTCTTTTTTTCCCCATTCCTCTGCCCTCCCTTCTTTAATTTTATGTCATTCCTAGCTATTTTTTTCTAACTTGTTAATGAATCCTTTTTATGAAAGCCAAATCTGTGTAACTATTATTTTCTTCAAATGTCCTCTAGAGGCTTATTCCAAGAAACACAATTCCTATGAGAGTATTCTTAGAAAAATTATTTTTTTTCAATTCTGCAAAATGTCTGAGAAATCTGATTATTACATGTATTTCTTGAGATTCTCCCAATGCATTCCAGCATTAAAAATTACATGCCCCCTTTTCAGATTTCCTTGGCTATAAAGGTACAGTAGCTCCTAGTGGTTCAGCCAGGCAAAGTGCAATTCCAGGTCCTATACAGACCACTGTGTGGCTGTTTCTTCACCTGTAAAATGTCGACTGGAATCCACAGGTCACTAGGTTCACATGTGGGGTAACATTGAAAAGTGTTTAACTGTTATCTGACATATGCTTATATAGTCATTCATTTAAAAATATTCCAGTTACGTTGGCCCATTTTTCAGAGTTTAGCTACTTGAGAGACCATACAAAATCTAATTTTAATAGCTCTGCAAGACTTCTTAAGGCTCAGAGTAGATAAATAATTTTCCCATAAGACAGAAGTGGAGATTTAAACCCAGGCAGCTTTTGGTCTTGTTCATTATATTTAATCATTGCACTAAATACATCTGTGAGAAACAAATGGCAGAGCCTAGTTTTATGTAACTTCTCTCCTAGAAATAGTTGTTTTAAGCAAGTTTTTATTTTCTAAAGCTCACAAAAGATTATTTTTGTTTCGAGATTCTAGGCAATGAGGACGAGAAGAAATTTTCTGTCCTTCCAAAATAGGTTCAATTACTCAATCACATTGCCTGCTTTTATTGCTTAAATAAAAGATAAGAATCGGAAAAAGAGAAAGAAACAGGAAAAAATTGAATGAAACATTTCAACAAATCTGTCTAAACACAAAACCAAAATAGGAATAACTAGTGATATGATTCATTGATGTGAAATTAGGTGGAAGAATGGAGAAGGTATAATGCATTAAAATAATTTCTCGGCATATTTTTAATTTTTAGTGCTATGAGTCGGGTCTGTAGTTAATTTTTTTGTCTTTTTTTTTTTTTTTTTTTGGTACCGGAGATCGAACTCAGGACCGTGCGCTTGCGAGGCAGGCGCCGGAACCACTGAGCTAAATCCCCGGCCCTGTAGTTAATTTTTTAATTGAATTGGTACACGTTTGATATACCTACAAATCACATGCATCATAGGGAATTTTTCCCTGTACATAATATATCTTGATTCTTCTTTTTTTCCTATTTACTCCCTTCCTTTGACCTTTCTCCCCGCCCCCCTTATTTACAAAAGCTTTACTTCCATTTTTTTTCTTTCTGTGCTCTTTTTTTTCCTTTTCCCTTCCTTCCTTCCCTCCCCCCTTGCTACTTTAGTGAGCAAGCAAGAATGTAAAATCTCTTGTGTTTCTTTTCATGTGGTTTGAATAGTTTCAAGATGATTAGAGAATGGTATTTACCATTAGTCTCCTTCTAGCTACAATTTTTTAACATTTGTTTCAAAGATTGCTTTTGAATAGTGCATTAACATTTGTGACATTATTCAAAAGAAAAATATCTGGCATTATTCTCGTTAAAATGACAGAGTTTATGTCTTAGCATATTACCTCATTTGCTTGGACAATGTTTATGTGTTTGTTTAGTACTTGACATTGGGCTGCAATGATAAACAGCACTATATTTCTTCAATCCGCTTAAACATTTGTAATAAACGTGTATGTGGCGTTTAAAGGAAAAAGAGTTCTCATCTAAAATAATCAAAGTGAAATAATTTGAAGAACTCAAATACTAAAACACATGCTAGGTTGCTATGGTAAGGAGAGAGATCCGATAGATGTGCTACTTTCATGGATCAAGTGTGTCTCACGTTTTGCATAAAATAAAAGTTAGGAAACTTAGGATTTGAACTGTGAATGATGTGAATGAACGCGTTCATATCTGGTCAGATCATGGCTGCTTCTGAAGCTGGTCTGAGGGGTCTGCAGTGTGACAGGCTGTCTCGCCTTCTAATGACTTCACTGCCCCTCAGCCTGGAGAAGTGGGAGCCTCCTACCAGGTGCTGAGCAGTGGGGCTTCGTTGGACTGGAAGGATGAGGTAAAACAGCCTGCAATACTGCTCTACTTTTCTTTTTCAAATTTGAAATATTTAGTTGACAAAGATTGTACATAAAGTTTCAATGTGGTGATTTGATTTACCTATATCTTGTGTAATGATGACCACAACAATCAAATTCATTAAGACATTGATCACTCCTCTTAGTATATATTAGATCCCCCAGACTTGTTTATCTTGTAACTGAAAGTTTATATCTTTTGACCAACATTATCCCACCTCCCAACACCGCAAGCCCCTGCAAACACCATTGTACTCTGTTTGCATGAAGTCCACTCCTTTATATTTAACAAATATATGAGGTCATACAATATTTTTCTTCTGTGACAGGCTTATTTTCTTTAGCATAATGAATAGGATTTCCCTCTTCTTATGGCTAAATAATATTTCACCAAACATCTGTAAAACATTTCTTTATTTACTCATCTGTCACAGTTATTTAGGTTGTTTCCATATTTTGGGTATTGTGAATAATGTGGCAATGAACAGGAAGCTACATATGTGGTTGACACAATTTAGCAATCCCACTTCTGAGTATAAATATGCATTATACTTTCACAACTTCCTTTTTATTCCATGATTTCCTCTCCTATTCATGATCTTTACATTAGCATTTCCAAACTGTGTTACCAAAAGCATGTGTATTAGCCACAGTGATACATGTTATGTAAAGAAAAACTGCAAGCATAGTAAATGTGTAAATGGTGGATTAGGCCATTACATGAATCTCTTTCCTGAAGGACCCTTAAAAACTTTCAGTATTGTCATGTTCACATTGATTCTTCCAAAGCACAGACTGCAGAATTTGCTAAATTTTTTTGACCTTGGAAATATGTTTTCTTCTCAAGGAATCCTATAAAATTTTGTGACCTAAGGACACAACATCAAAAAATGCATAAGAAATGGATTCTCAAAGGTCTGTCAATAGTAAAAAATTTTAAATAAGAGTTTTTGAATTGTATTATTCAACACATAAAATTAAATCATGGCCAGTCAATATTCTGAATACATTGTCAGTTGAACAGTGTGCTACCTCATAATCTTAAAGAGCAAATACTTCTTTTGATTTTAATCTAGAAATAGATATTTCACATATATTATTGTCTTCTTGAACTTTGTATATGCTAAGTATATAAAGTTTCAGGTAGGGGATAGAAAAATATCAATTAGGAAATAAGTGTCTAAACTTTCTATGGTGTAATTAGAAAATACATTGCACTGTCATCAAGTATTTTAGGGGTAAGCCCAACAGATGACATCATGCTGTATTATATAAACAGAAATGTGATTCTGCCTAGATTTTTGAAAAAATTTCATCAGAGAATTATTCCAATAAGTGGACATAGTATTACGGAGTGTTAGGAACAGTAGATCTGGTGAGAGAACATCTGATTTTATTTTATTGAAGTTTTCCTGCTGACTTATCCTCTGATCATGCGGAAAGTAGCAGTGTGGAACAGAAGTGCAGAGCACAAGCATTTGGCCCCTGGAGCTTGAGCTGGAAGCAGAGCTCTAGTACTGAAGATCTCCAACATCTCTGACAAGTTATCTAACCTGTTATTCCTCAATTGTTTTAATCTGTGAACAGAGTATTATTATAGTGTTAATTTATCCAACAATGATTAGCACAAAATAAACACTGTAACACTTCTAATTAATAATTATTTTGCATTTCGGGATCTTCAAATGGTATGGCTGAACTAATAATTTTAAACTAGTTTGTTGCTAATATGCCAGAATTTTTAGGGAGGTTGTTAATGAAGAAATTGAAACTTGTCTATCTTTATGCCTATGAAGAAACCATATAAAATAGTAAAGAGTATGTTAAAAATCTCATTCAAAAGCATGGGATGAAATTCAGAAGACATATTCTTTCCTCAAGAGTTTTTGGAGTAAAGTTGTTTCTGTTTTAATAATTACTTCCTTTATCTCCTTTCAAAAGAATGAACACCAAGAATGGAATTATTAAGCTATTTAGACAATGAGGTCTTCTATATACTGCACAAAAGTACAGTTTGGCTCATTTAAGCTCAATTTAGCTCAGTTTTTAAGCTTGTTGGAGCATAATAGCCCTATACGTGTTTATAATGGAACTTCAGTTGTACTCCAAGAGATGAGCAGTATTTGAGGAAAGACCTGATGGGAAAAGGAGAGAAGAAGACTAGAATAATATCTTTAAGAAGAAAGGAGAAAAACATTTTTCATGAGCCATAAATTGCTTAGGCTAAAGCATGATTTCTTAATTTTCAGTACTATTTACATTTGAGGCTTACTAATTCTTTGCAGTAAAAAGATTTCCTCTGAATTGAGGGACAATTACCAAAATTTCTAGTCTCTTAACATCCAAATGCTAGGAGCTACCTCTTCTCCATTCATGCCACAGCACACTGCCAAGTGTCTCTAAAAAGAACAAAATCACTTTCAGTTTAGAATTCATGAAGTAAACACATGGATCTCCAGTGGGTAATGTAAAGGATAATAATTTTGCTTCAAGGAGCAAATAGAAGATAGGCTTGAATCTTTAAAAGAAGATGCCAACTTCTGGTAAGAAATAAAGGGGAATGAAAGTTTTATTTTCCTGTATTGTGACCGACAAATAAGTTCAATTGTGACATGTAACAGAGATGGAAAACCAAATAGAGACCATGGAAATGCAATTATTCCTCCAGTTATTAATAAAAGAAAACATAAGGTGAAATTGACCATCTACCAACATGACAAAATTTTACTAGCTTCTTAAAACTGATGAAAAGAAAAATTACAACTCACCAATATTTCACAATAATTTTAAAAAAAGTTTTGAATTTTTTTGTCATATTAAGAAGGATTAGCATGATCCGGAGCCCTAATATACTTCCCCACACTCCTTCTTTTGGGCTCTACAATGTCTTTCCTACCTTTGGGTCTTAAGAAGTAGGAGTGAAGGGGTCCAATTGTACATTCAGGGCTTGCATCTAGCAGATTTCCTTGAGGGGCATTCACTGGTTAGTAGACAAGAGAGGAGGGAGGGCACAACATCCATTTTGGGAAGCGGTGAAAGGTCAATATATTTTGCTGAGCCTTTCAGTGAGGTCTTCAGCCAGTATCAAGTAATCAAAAAACACTTGTAGTTTAACCTTTGATCTGTCAAATTGAAAAAAAAACAGTCATGGTCATAAAGCCTTTGCTGTCCTAAATAAGAAAAGTGGGTAAGGGTTATTATAAGGCAAATGTGTGCTGTGCTGTTTTGTTTTGTTTTGTTTTTCCAAAACAAGATGAAAGAGAAAGAAGATTTATGTCATGTATGGGAATAAATAAAAGATACTAATTTCTAGTTTTATGATACTCTATTGTAGTGTTGCTAATCTGCAGTTTGAGAGAAATCTTATCCAAAGAGAAATCTATGTCACTGGATAGAAAAAATATGACAGTAGGGCCGGGGATTTAGCTCAGTGGTTCTGCAGCCTGCTTTGCAAGCACAAGGTCCCAAGTTTGATCCCTGGTATAAAAAAAAAAAAAAACAACAAAAGAAAATATGACAGTAAATTGTTTGCTAAATCAAGAGTAATCATACCTCTGAAATGAAATTGTGCACTCCCCCCCTCCCCCCCAACCCTCAGGCAATTGAGGAGCTGCTTATTTGTGAGAGGGACTGTCAGGTAAGGGGGTTAATGTCCTCTTTTTCAGTCTGGTTTGAATAATATTCACTGCTCCTATTCAGGTCAGTATCTATAATTCAGACTTATTCAAAAACACTTCACTCTGTCAGTTTTTAGGGGGCTATTTTTAGCGATAAAGAGTTTCCATTAAGGAGAAAGAAATAGGGTTCTCCTTTTGTTGAAAGATACCTATTCTGAAGCAGAAATCTCTATTTTTCAGTTGTTGTCTAGCATTTACTTACACTTTGACATGGAAAGCTTGAGGTCTTTTATGGCAATTTATTCCATCTTTACCTTTTTTTCTTGTTAAGGTGACTAGATGCTGTTATGAAATGTAAGAACGTCTTAAAGTTCCTAGCTATTTTAAGCAGATCATTCAAATCTTTTGAAAGACATTGGTTTACCATTTCCAGGGAAGTTAAGTTTATTGAATCTTTCAAATACTCTCTGCTTAGCTTGGCTGTCATCACACCATCGGTTGTAAGGTATATAAATAACTTTAACATGTGAGAAATAATAAAAAAAGACTCCTTCTGGATGTAGATGTGAAATGAAACTCCAGGTGCTTCTTGGAGTTATTTGGGACATTTTCCAGTTGTCAATATGGAAATCCTGTCATTCAGGGCAGGGATCTGTTGCCACAGGGGCACAAAACCAGCATCATCTGACATGTTGGCAGTTACAGTTGGTAGAAAAAGAAGTTGGGGACAGATACTAGAAGATGGCTGTTCACCAGGGATTGGTGAACTGGCTTGGAAATAAATTAACTATTTTTCTTTTCCTTTTACAGACATTTATTTATGCATAAAGATCACACCCCTTTAGGCATAGCAATCCTAAGACTTCTTTTAACCATATTTCTAGCCACATAAATTCATAAGCAACCAAACAGTGAATTAAATCATTAGTGTCTTTGGAATGATGATTTGTTAAATGGAGAAGTTAGTATAAACTTGGACTTGGCTATGGTCTCTAAGAGAACCAAGAGAACATGGAATTGTCAGGTAATTAAAGTCCTCTTGTTCAGTCTTAATGAAGTTTCCATTAAAGCCACTGTATTCTGTTCCATTTCCCCTTGTGCCCTGAAAGAGTTTGACAACCTGACAAAGATTCAGAGAAAAGCATGAGATGGTGAGGTGGTTGAGAAATCACCTTTTCTGCAAAGTAAAACAGCCCATATCATGTATAAAGTGGCGAGTCAATTGTTAATCTTTCTTTAATACAGGCGGGCATCCTCTATCCAGTTTCTCACTAGGAGAATGTGACTCCTGGTGTCTTTTTTATTTGCAATCCATAATAACCCATAGTCATCCTAAATCTAGTAGGATTCAGATCTTGCTTAAAATGTTTTAGCATTTGAGCTCAGCACGTGGTGCACCACTGTAATCTCAGTGCACTGAGTGGAGGCTGAGGGAGGAAGCAAGGAGGATTACAAATTTGAGCTTAGCCTGGGTAACTTCATCTTTGAAAAGGGTTGGAGATAGGCTCAGTGGTTCTGCTGCCTGCCTTGCAAGCATAAGGTCCCTAGTTTGATCCCAGGTACCGAAAAAAAAAAAAAAAGAAAAAAGAAAGAAAAGAAAGATGGTTGGGGATATAATTCAGTGAAAAATCCTAGGTTCAATTCCTGGTACTATGAAAGAAAAAAAATAATTTTGAGAGTATGAACATTGTTCACCCTTTTCTATGTAATGACATTTTTGCCTATTCTCAGAAGTATTAAAAAGCACCTCTGCTTTCTCTAAGTTTTTATTTCTAACTGGTAGACTATTGGACTTTCAAAATATATTTCCAAATAGGCTACTGTGATATAACAGCATATGGTCAAGTAAAGGATATAAAGAAAATTGTTTCCTCCACATCTATGGAGTGAGCTTCTCCTGAAATATTCTTATGAACATCGAGGAGGTGAGAACGCTTTTTCTCCCTTACAGAGTTAACAGATGTAAGGATGTTTCTTGTTCTCACCAAGTTCTGATTCTTGAGCTGTGTCAACCACAGTTCCTTATAGAGAGTGAAATCTTAAAAAAATAATACAAGAATAATATTCATGGAAATATATTCTAAGGGGGTCATAGAACTCACTGGAGTCTTTTATGGGAAAAATGAAAAAGTGTGAGTAGTTACTGAAATTTTAGATGGTAAAATCCAATCTATGATCTAGAAAACTATTTTAAAGATTGGAGTTGAGATGGAAAAACAGACTTGGTGTGATTTAAAAATTATAGTTTGATTCTCAGATAAGTTCTAGAAAATTTAAAAGTTGGTCGACCAAGTATTACATATTCTTCATATGAAATCTATTAGAACATAATTGCTCACAAAAATATGGTAGACAATTCACATAGAATAAGGTGATAAAAGAAAACATGCATAAGAATAAATATATAATATTTTTATTTAAAGAAAGGCTGGGATTGGAGTAGAAGGCAGGATTTGTCCTTTACTGTGCACACACTCTCTGTCTACCTATATGCTTCACCTGTGAGAAATACCTGGATGAAATCAAATCAGGTACCTCTGAGCCCTTTTCTCAACTTGGTCCAGACTGTGGGCTTCCGCACCAGTTCTTGCATGGTCCAGTCTTAGCAAAACTCCTTAGTCAGAATATAGAAAATTCTCCACCATACCTATCTGATCCTTTTGATAGCTGATAAAATTTCTCATCTCTCACCATTCCCTAGTTGATATCTGATTACCCTCACCTCCCTTTACATCCTGTTAGAATGGGGTAGCAAATATCCCTCCAGTATTGATGGCCCCATAATAATTTCCCATCCACTGACCCACTACCCACAGCCTACTTCCTGCCTATGAATTCCCACTTGTTCTTGCTGTATTCAGAACTGAACTGAGTTCTATTTTCTTTTCTTCTATTGTAATACTTCCTGAATAAAATCTGTTTTTACTGATGTAACTACTGTCTGTAACTGGGTTTCTTTGACACCTCCATACAAGACCTACAAACTAGTAATTTCCCTTCAGGATCTTAAATTCTAAGCCTCCTCTTTCTACCTTTGATGAAGCTCTACCTCTCTCTATTTGATTTTACCCATTTCTTAATGCTGTTGGAACCAGTTGTTCTTCACACTCATTTTCAACTCCTGAAATGTGTAAAGGTAAGAGTAACGGGAGCATCCATGCAGACGATGAAACAGCCATACTATCTACACAGAGATTTATAGCACAAACATTATTCAACATTCATTTTCTCAAGATTAGACTTAAAATTCTAGAACTCTGTATTTTAATATATGTTAGTTCTTCCCTCTCTCCCATCTCTCTTGCTCTCTCTTATGTCAAGTATTGCTATTTTAAGCTGAAAGAAAAAAATGAATAAAATTATCCTTGTTCTAATATGACCTATTGAATCAACGTATTGACCTTGGCAAACCTTTAATGAAAGAGATTGTAACCTTTTGTGAGATTCTTTCTAATTATGGGTGTAATAGTTCATGTTAGTGGTTGTATATATTCTAAAACAAGGATTTTTTTTCTAATTTGTAGTACATATGCCTCCAGGGGTTTAGCTGAAAATTTATGTTGAATGAGTCCATTTAGTACTTTTCATTATCTTCTTTATTTTCAAATAGAACTTGCATAAGTTTGCACTCTGGTCTATGCATAGCACAGAGTTATGTCACCTGCTAGTGGCAATGACCCTACCTCTTCCTTTCCACTCTGCAGTTAAAAGGAATATTACTTTGTCTTTCAAAGCCACCAGTGTAGCACAGATTTCTTCTATATGGGAGGCGATAAAAGGAAAGCTCTGTGTTTCAGTATAGTAAAAAGCATGAGACTATGGCATAAGAAAGATTTCTTTTGAAGCCTGGTCCTTCAGCTTAATAGTCGGCTACTCAGGCTTCACAGTACTTTGTTTTCTCAACTTTACAATGAGGATGAGAGTATCTATTTCTCTAGGCTATAGCAGTATTGAATGAGATTAGCTTTGTGTGTGAATAGCTATCATTTTATATGGTATACATAGGAAGGATTTTTTAAAACTGGCTGCTCTTATTCATAGTATGTGGATCTTTCTTCAGTGAATACTTCTTACAAGATAGCTCAATGCAATATAACATTTTAAACATTTGTTTTTATGGTGAAATTAGGATTCAGTTACATTGTGGTGCCAAGCAATAATTTTATACACTTTTCTATTATTTGAATAGTGTCCTATATTGAAAGAAAATGGGGAGATGAAGAGGAAAGGACAGAGAGAGAAAGGGAGAGAGAACTGAGTTGTCCATGGAGATCAGGGGTAGCTACACATAGTGTATTTTCTGTAAGAAAAAACATATCCAAGATACTCTAGGTAAATTAAAATGCCTTCTCATGCTAGTAAGCGGAAGTACAGTGCAGAGTGGTTTAGGTAGTAAAGGTAGAACTTTGGAAACCTTCAACAGCTAATGGAGCCACTTAGCTTTAAATATGCTTTCTAAGTAACAGCTGGATCCTGTGGACATACAGTTTGAAGACATGTCCCTTGGCATGTCCTAGCAACTGTATGGTATGTCTGCATCTGGGTATGCCCTTACCTCTGCCCATCACCAACTGTTAAATCTTTCACTCACCTACTTTTTCTCACCTCACACTTTTCTAATATTTCTCTGCCTATAAGGATTCTTCTTGCCTCCTGTCTCATTAATAAAATCTGTTGTCCCCACCTTATTGTGTTACACTAACCCACACACATAAGCATATCCCCCAAGGAAATTTTCTACGTCTTTTTTTTTTAATCTACTTTGGGTTTTGGCTTATTTGTGTAAAGGAATCTCTCTAAGCTCTAGCTTCTTTACTATTGTTGAAGATCCATCCACTCTCTTACATTTATTTTTAAAATCATACCACTGTATTCCTAGTCACCTTATTTGGAAAACTGAAGTCTTGGCAACATTTTGCTTTTTTGAAAAGTTCCTAAATCCTGCTCAGTTGATTTCTTTCTTGCTCCTGTTGTCTGCATTTTATATTCTGTGAAAATTGTCCTTTCACCATCTCCAGATTTAGACAAGTATTGTTTCTTACCTCTCCAGATTCTCTGCTTTTGACTCTTCCTTACACATAATGCTGCCAAACTTACCATATGTATTGAATCTACTCTCATTCTAAATGAGTGTTACTAACTCCATGCCTGTGGAATTCCTTTTCAGTTCTCAAGCTCTACCATACATTCTGTCTGCATCTTGCTGTCCAACTACTTCCATTCCACATAGCTCTGTCTCCTTCTGTACAATTTTCTGTTGCTTAACAGTGTTTTTTTTTTTTTTCATTCCTCTGCAAAAGAAATGCTCTTTTCCTTCTCATAGCCTACAATAAGCCTGCCTGTCCTTTATGTTGCAACCCAAATGCCACAACAGTCGATTCCCTTTATTTCCCTGGCATATTCTTAAAACTTCCCTTACAGAATTTATCTTATTCTACCTTGCATAACAGTTTAATAGTCACCTGTGCTCTTTTTATCTCTTATATTAAATTGTCAGTTCCTTAGGGATGAAGTTATCTTGTTCATTTTTATAACACCTGTCACCTTTGTACTATTTTTGTTTTTATAACCAAAAGAAGGGAGGACTGGGCTTTAGAAGATAACTGTTATGTGATAACTACTACTGTGTGTATTTTCAACATAATGACTCTGAGAGTAAGTTTATTACACTTTACACTAATCTGAACTTAGTTTTGGAGCAATGAAGTAACTAACTCAGAATCACATAGTCTGTCAGTAGAGGATTCAGTTCTGCCTGATTCCTAAATTCATTTTCTATCCTCTAATCCATTCTACTATTTTTAATTGCCCTTCCCAGTTCTGCTACAATGATGTAATTCTATGCCTGTGTTCCTTAGTCAATTCTGAGCTCCAGAAAAGAAGGCTGATCTATAGTAGGTGCATAACACATGCTTGTAAAATGGTGTTTGACAAATAAGTGAAATATATTACACACTGTGAATAGATATTGTTGGATTTCAGGGATCTATTGGGCAGTTTTCAGTTCTGCTTTCTGTTACAGGTAAGTACCATTGTAATTACAGACATATATCTGTGAACCCAGCATTCTGGGAGGCTGAAGCAAGAGAATTGAAAGTTCCATTTTAAACAGGGCAATTTAGCAAGATGTTGGTTTCAGTCATCAGTACCACTAAATATATGATACACAAATAAACAAGCAAACATACTCTGACACATTTAAATATTGACTTTTTAAAGCTAACTGTAATTCATGAATCAGGCAACTGAGATTGATATCAAGCAAGGGATTGCTGCTCAGTTCATGAGGAGGCTGAGACTATGGCACTAATTTTGTCAAAAGGGAAAAGAAAGAAGGAAAGAAAGAAAGGAAGGGATAGGAAAGGAAGGAAGGAAGGAAGATCAAAGAAAGAAACAAAGAAAGAAAAAGAGAGAGAAATACTTTATTGCATATTCAACCAGCAAGGAGGTCAGGAGCTGAAAACAGAGCTCTGTATTGGTTAAGTAATCTAGAGAAACAGAATTTGTAGAATACATGCATCTATATGTATGGGTAATTATTCGGAGATTTAATGGGCTTTCAGGATCAGAAATGGGAGCATCCTCCATGGCCATCTAAGCACTGGACACTTGGAGGATCTTGCTCCATCCAAAAGGCTGGAAGCCTCAGAACAGCGGGATCAAGGAGGCAGCACCAGCCTGGGAAGGCCTGTAGGCTCCCCAGAGAGTTGATGCTGAGAGTCTACACTGGAAGCCTGAAGAAATTGGAGTCTGCTGTCCACAAGCCACAGCCACAGCCAAGGACACATGACGTCAAGCAGAATGGGGCTCCAGCAACACGGAGCCAACTTATTTTCTCTTCTCCTTTATTCCACCTGGGTCACACATCCATTGGACAGTGCCACTGCAATCAGGGTGGGTTCTCCCCTCTGCCTTTGCTGGACCACATGCCAATTGTCCAGTAAAGCCTCACAGACACACTGGGAAGTGCACTTTACTAATCTCCTAGGCATCTCTTCACCCAGCCAAGCTGACCATGCCGTTACAAAGGTGACGATCTCAACTCTGCCTACCCATGATCAGTTGGCAGCAAAGAGTCTACAGGAAGGGAGAAACTGCTTGTTGAAGAGGAAGGAGAAAATGAGGGCTTTTTTTTACTCAGATTTAAAGTTGTCATCATACTTCTTGAGAGATTTAATGTAAAAGTCCAGGTTCTAGGTTTCACAAGAGATAAGGCTTAACCACTTGTCCCAAAATACCACTCAAGGAGAGGACCAGTGTTGAAGGGCAGGAAGGAAGCTCTAGTTAGCATGGCCATACCATACAGGAGAAGATAAAGAGATTTGAGGTCAGTCTTCCAGGAGTTGACAGAAACCTTGGGGTTTTTTGAAAAGTGTAACAAAGGCATGGTTTGGGAGTTTGGCAGGTAGGTATTCCTAATCATGCCTAGGTCTAGTTGATCAGTGTGGAAATTCTGGGAGACCCATCATTGCTTGAGGGAACAATTTCATCCCATTGTGAAGAAATTGCTTAGGGGGAAGCCTCAGTTCCCCTCATGGGGTAATTGCTTCCACCTGGTAGTGTGGCCTCCTTGTGGGGTGGTCTGTGAGGCTCTGCTTTCCCTAGAATCCAAGCTGACCTTAGGTAGGTTTAGAACAATGACTGGATAATTGGAGGCATCTATTAAGGTGGTCTGTAACTGAACAATATCAAAGCTGGAAATTAGGCATCTTTTAAATCCTGAAAATGACCTGAGTTGATTTTATCTTGGTGTCTTCAGTCTTGAAGGGGGGAGGGGGGGTGAATAGGCTAGGTAAATTTAGAGTGGAAAATTTTGTATTACATATACTCCTTACATGGTTAAGTCACCTATGTGCATAGCTGAGTAGGGATCTGGCCCAGAGTTTTAGGTGATAAAGGAGACAGATACAGAAATGAAAGCAGAGATGCCATATGTCATCCTGTTGTTAGTTACCCATTCAGCATCTGCAGACCCAGACTCAAGGTCCGTGTTGCAATGTCTCTTCACAGTTTGCAGGTCCCTTTCCAAGAGAGGGGGGAAGTTACTCCATTCTGGGGGAGTTGTCAGATTTTGAACTTTCGAGGTTACAAGGTCATTGACCAAACAAGCTAGCCACATCCACACCATGTTCATTCTTGAAAAGCCAGATTTAGAATCTCCTGGAGGGACTGGGCAAGGAGAAAGAAACACTTTAGACACTTTATTCTTTCAGGGATTATATCAGGGTTTGTCTAAGACTTGGCTGATTTAAAACTATAGGTGATGTGGAGCTTTACAGGCATAAAGAGGAATAAAGCACATAAATTCTTTACTTGCATTTACCCTGTAACTTTTATAGAGCGAGTGTAGAATTCAATCTAATTCATTGGACCTCCCAATTAATTATTTTAACAGAACATTAGAAATTTCTGACCAGGGAAAATAGTGTGGCATTTACTATTTTTGTCTTCCATTCTTAGAGCCTAGAACTTTGCCCTGTAAAGTGTTGTCCTTAAATGTATACAGGTAGCATGGGCACCAGAATCTTGACTGAGGAGCCTGTTAAAAATGTAGAATTTGGGGCCTAGTTCCTTCCAGTCATGCAGAATAAGAATCATCATTTTGGAAAAGTCCCAGGCAATTCGTGTGTACATTAAAATTTACAAAACACTGCTTAAGACTGCAAGCTCCCTGAAGGTAAAAGCTGTATACAAAAAAAAATACTGTAAACTTTTCTTTGCTTAGCAAATTTCTCTGGTGGAGTAGCATGTTGTGAGCAAATGCAGATGCAGCCAATCACCCCTTTCAATATAATCAGAATTAACAGGCAGCACCACCTCTAATTACTGTCAAGAGACCTTATTGCTCTCCCTTTCCATACCCTTATCCAGGCCGTTCCATTAACTGAGCTCTGGGAAACCTTTCAATGACAAGTGCAGTAAATGGTTTGATTTCCCTTTCAGTTTATATTTGCAAGCAAAAAAGAAAGGAGGAGGGGAAAAGAAAGAACATTAAAAAGAGCATAATGTAAATGAGGCTGCTTTAAACAGCAAGCAATCAGCATAGGTACATGCCTTATGTTGTAGTCCCAAATGCAATCATGAGACTGCTTTCCCAGTAGGGAAAGGGAAGACATTGAGTGCTATTGAACATTGCCAATTTTTATAGTGGATCAGCTTGAAATGATTTAGCACAGATGTTTCTGTAATTGTGGCACACTGGGAAAATTCACACGTTCAATAGCCCTCTAACTCTGTCTTCCATCTGTTCAGTGTGGAGGTCCACAGTTACTGGACAAGGTCATTATATGAGGCAGAGTAATGGGGTCTGGCTCAAGACCTACAGAAAGGTTCTCTTGTACCATCTGTGCTCCTCTATTTGTTTAGAGGTGTGTATGTTTGCATTTACTTATGGTTGTTGCTTAGAGGTGTATATGTTTGCATTTACTTATGGTTGTTGCTATCACACACCTAAGGACTGCGTGTATTTCCTGCCCTCTAGGGTCAGCAAAACTTTGCCCATACTGAGGACCTGGAGAGAATGGATGAAATAACAAATTGGAACACAGAAATCTTCCTTTTCTCTTCTTGGCTCCAGCCTCAATTCTAATCAAGGTCAGTAATGGCTGAAAGTTTTTATGAGCTGCTGGTTGTTTGGTGTGTGGAAAGTAAGCTAACTGAGGCATCTGGGTTCCCAGTGAACAGTTGTCCAAGTCACAAGCCATTGGCTTCATGGTCTTTGTCTGGACAAAGTGATCTCATAGCAGAGTGCTCTTTTGGAGTGTTCCAGCCTTGGTGTTCTGCCTTTTCTCTCAAATCCAGTGTGCTCAATCCAGTCTCAGAATCCGTGTGTCTCTGTTAGCTCCTCGTTGTGTTCTGTTCTCCCTTGTCTGCTGTTTGTTCCAGACGTTTGCTCTGTCCTCTATTAGTTAGGTTATAAACTATTTGAGGATAGAGGCTCTTTTTCTTACCTTACCATCTAACACTTGTCCCATAAAGTTCTCAATTTGAGATTCTCCAAAGATATTAATATAAATATTGATAGGTATTGTCTGCTTGCATAGAAACTCTTTTGAAATCACAGTTGAAATACTCTACAGAGGTCTGAAGATTATACTATCCTCTCTTTCATGCTGTGCTACATTTTTCTCTAGCCTCTGGCCTCTAGTTGTGTGGACACTAAAAACCACATGTACAATATCAAACTCTATCTGACTTTTGTCTCCTGGAACAAGCTACAAGAACAACAGGTTTTTAAAACCACTCAGTCACTTTTAATACCACACCAGCAACATTCTTATACAGAATTTTCAATTAGAGCTGTAAACATTTCATAGATGTTGCAAGTAATTTGCAGATTGGGTAAGCTATCCTGCCTAGGATGCTCATAAATTGAGGTACACCTCACTATCATTATAGCCTCCTTAGAAGAGCTAATAAGCAAAGAGGCAAACTACTTTTATCTTTAAACAATGTTTAGCAATTAAAAAGGTTTAGAAATTGTATACTTGAGTTCCAACTAAAGGGATGGGAACCCTTCTAATTCTGTATTCTCTATATCTCAATGACTATCCCATGTCATAGCCTGAAGTTATACATTGATATTACAAGAGTTAGATGCAGACATTTTGTGTAAGAATTCTAAAATCTGCATAAAACCATCTGACACAGACAGTTCCAGGAGTTTAAGATAAACATGACTATACTCACTTGGCTAACCACACTGCAAAAAATATAGGAACAAACATATGTTTGCCCTATTGCTTATTTTTTTAATCATTTACCCAATTTTCATTCAACACATATGTTAGACACTAAGCCAGAGCATTGTCACAAGCTATATGGAAAAAATATAAAACAAATATAAATATTTTTCTTGTTAAAACTTTTTTTTTGATACTGGGGATTGAACTCGGGTCCTTGCACTTGCAAGGCAGGAGGCAGAACCACTTTATTAAAACTTTTAATCCATCAAGAAGATAAGATAAAGTATGTGGAGTTAATTCAGAATATAGATAATACAGGGTATCATGAAAGACCATAGAAGGCATGTACCTCTCACAGCTTCATCTAAGATTACATTTTACAACTATCTGAAGGATAAATGGCATTTTCCAGAAGTAGAGAACAAAAGTATACTGCTTCAAAGGAGAACCATCTATGAAGCTGTAAATATGAGGTACATAAGATAGAATAATTTTGTTTTCAAATTAGTATTAAGTAACTTTGGTTTATAGCCAACAGATCCATTTCTTGGATATAATAGGTAGATGCTAGCAAGAGAGAGATTTCTAATAAGACTGTACAATAAAACCACAAGGTTTATGGAAAAATTGTATTGATTTGGTCTTAAAATGCTAAAGTTTCATCTGTAATACATACAAAAAAGGTAGGAACTTAGTAAAAATGGTGGTATGTTTTTACCTGTGTTAAAATGTTAAGAAATACATAAAACTCAACAAATATTACATTTTACCTGGAAAAAGATTCCAAATTTTCTTGTGGAAGTGGGTACAGAGAGGTGGGAGTTTGTGAGGTATTGTGAAATACTACCAGAATTCTCTGAAATCAGATAGGAAGTTGTCATCCCAAATGTGGAGTAGAGGTAGATATCTTAAATCCAAAAATTCAAAATCTGAAATGACCCAATTTCCAAAACTTTTTGAATGAAGACAGCACATCACAAATAGACAATTCTGCACATGACTTCATGAGCTAGTTTGCCATCAAAATGCAAGCATATTAAAAAATACTATATAAAGGGCTGGGGATTTAGCTCAGTGGCACTGCACCTGCCTTGCAAGCACAAGGTCCTGAGTTCAATCCCCTGTACAAAACAAAACAAAACAAACGAACAAAACTATATAAAATGAGTTGCAGGCTATGCATACAAAGTATGTATGAAGCAAACATAAATTATGTGTTTGTATTTCAGTTACCTCCCCAGGATACTTTATTATGTATATGCAAATATTCCCACCACCCCCCATCCAAAATCTGAAAAGACTTCCCATCCAAATTATTTCAGATGTGGACTACTCAATTTGTATCACCTTTACTTTGTTACTAGAATAAATTATTACAGATATGGCAATTCCCATGAGTCAGGTTTGGGTACAGCGAGGCTTAAGTGGCTCTTTGCTCTGTGTTCAGCTTTAAGGTGATGGCTGGGTTGTTTTTCTTGCTGGAGGCTTTCATAAAGAATCAATCCACTTCTACTGGGTATATCTGCTCTTGTTCCCCCCCTTAGGGAGAAGGCATTGTATCTTCTCCATTCATAGAAGGTGTTTTTGCTGGAAGTATGGAGTACATGTCTTTGATCTGTTGAGAAGGTTCTGTTCTACTTCTAGTCTCCTGATAGCTTTTTCCATGAACAGCTGTAGAATTTAGCCCAATACTTTTTCTCCAACTACTGACAGGATCATAGGGCTTTTTCCTTTCCTCTGTTAAAATGATGACTTTTGGGGGTGGATCTTCCAATGCTGAATCAACACTGCCATCCCTATAATAAAACCACTTTCTACATACTGCCAGGTCTGACTGCTAATTGTTTTGTTAAACAAATTTCTATCTATGTTCATACGTTTTTCTTTTATTACCTTTATCTGGTTTTAGGATTAGCACAATGTTGATTTCCTAAAATGAGGGGAGAAGTGTTCCTTCTTTTTTCTGCTTTAAATGTTTGATATGATTTATCAGTTAAAATGTATATGAGCCTCTTGTTGTCATATAGGTAGGTTTCAAGCCAGGAATATTCTTTCTTTAATAGGTGCTATTCAAATTTTATATTTCCTCCAGAGTCAGTTTCATTAATTTGTCTTCCAAGGTACTTCTTAGAAGTTGTCAAATTTATTTCAAAACAGATTTTTATAATATGCTTTCTATATCCTTTTAAATTCTGTAAAATCTAGGGTAATGTCTCCTAGATCTTGATATTGTAATTTTAAAAATGTATAATTGATATTGTGTAATAGGATGAAAAGGTCTAAAGGAGCAAGGGAAATGGGAGGGGTAGGGGAAAAGAAAGAAAGGAAAAGAAAAAATATGAGAAAAGGAAAAAAATGGAAACAAAGTCTTTGCAAATAGGGAAGTGTGGAGGGGGTGAAGGGAGGGCAGGGTAAGGGGAAAGAAATAAGAACCAAGATACTCATGTAATGGTACAAGGTCCCAATAGTGAATGTAACTGTATTTTATACTTAAAATGTACCAATAAACTTAATGGGAAAAATAAAAAAAGAATCAATCCACTTCTAACCTCTTGCAGTTGTTGCAGAATTTAATTCTTGAGGGGTTCAGGATGAGGTTCCTGTTTCTTTCCAGACATTTAGAGGAAGGCTCCACATAGCTCCCGTAGGGCTCTTGGTAGTCCTTGCATTTTGCTGGTGCATCCTAGAACCAGTATCCATGAGTCCGATCTTTCCAGTGCTTGAAATTTCTTCAACCTCTTTGGCTCCATCCCAGACTTTGTCTGTAGAAAACTCTCTGCTTTCACCTGGTCACATAATTAGATTGTGCCCTCTTGAGTACTTCAAGATAAATCTCCCTCACTTAGGTCAGTGATTAGCAACTTCAATTATATCTACAAAGTTCTTTCATTATGGAACATACTGTGCTCATGGGTTGCAAGAATTAGGACACACACTTCAGAGTCACTATTCTCTCTATCACAATGGATGTGCTTCATACAGTACCGAGAGGGCTGAGGTAGATGGTAGATGTTTCAGGTATATGCACTGAGTGTTTTCTTATGTGGTTTGGCTTAACTGGGTGCTAATTTCTGTGTGCCAACTAGTACTTCTCATGGGTGAAACCATGGATAAACAAACATGAAATTTGTGTTGTGCTCACATTGTTCATGAGATGTCAATTGTGTTGGAACAAATTTGTGTTTTCAAAACAATCACTGTAGCAGAACCAATGGTATATATTTTAAGAAGAGGAAATTGAATTTGGCTTTTACAAATATGGCTATGGTGGCAGGCTCATGGTACAGAAGTTGGTACAGAAGTATATCTAGTCTCAGACCTACTCCAATTAACTATAGCAATCTGGGCTAAGTATCATTTCTCTAGATGCTAATTTTCTTGTATGTAAAATAAGAGATTTGGCTAGATAATCTCACAAGTTCCTTTCTGATAAAAAATTTCCATAATAAATTTAAGTTCTTAGTTAATGTACATTTAGATTTGAAGAAGTGATGACTGTTTCCATATTTATAGATGAGTACAGCTGGCTATAAGCTATAAGCCCTTTATTCAGTGAAATGACATTTTTATATACCTATAAAAATCACAAAAATATTTTAAATATATTTTGAATTAATAAATTCTTGTCTCTATGAATACCCATAGAAAAAATGGAAGTCCATGGAAGAAATGAAAAGAATGACAGGTTCTAAATATTATCTGGTGATGGTATATATGCCTTTTTTTGCTTTAGAAAAATAAATGGGATAAAAGCATATTTTTCACTTCAGCTAATGCCATGGGCATGTGAATCCAGAAATTTTGATTTAGGTATGAATTTAGGCATTGCTGAGTACATCAGAAAATTGAACACAGAGTCTGTCACCGAGTGACAGCATTGCCCCCTTTATCGAGTCAGTTTTCCTGACTGCCTCAGAACTGTCAGTTAAGGAAGAGACAGGGATACCTGTGCTCAACTGCTCGGTGAAGGCTGTTTGATCAGAGATGAAACTCTTCCTGGCGATGATATTTTACCAAATTTCTTGAACATCTGACCCTTCCTAGGGTTCTTGCTAGGTTATATAAGAAATAAAAATTGCAGAGTCTCAGGCTCCATCAAAAAGCATAGCAAAGACTCCTCACCATGTTTTTCTTTTTTAAATTTAATTCAATCCACAGTTAACTGGAAGAAGTCTAGGAAAGCTCCAGTTGATTCTGCTAATGTGGCATTCTCAAGGGATCCTTTGTTTATCCACCCTCAGTCCCGATGGCCTGCCTGTCATAGCTCACACTGGGACCTTGTTAGCAGGTAACATCACTCCGGAGTCAGAGTCCTTTAGTCCTTCCCCTTCTTACCATCTTCTCCCTTCAGCAGCTTTCTTCATCTTCACAAGCTGAACTCCTTATATCTTCTTGATCTTGCTCAGCATCCTGTGATCTTTCCTCCCAGTGCATGTGACACCCTGCAGTCCCCTTATCGGTCTGCTTTTGTGAGTTGGCTACTAGACTGTAAAGCCTAGGCTGTGTCCTGGCTCTCCTTCTTCTAAGCATTTGGCACTCTGACCAAATTACAGCAAGAGCTTCATAAACGTGTGTTGGGTAAATGCTGTCAGTGGTGATGACAACAACGATTGGCAAATAGAACCTCCTCAGGAGACCAGTTCAATATTCTAAACTCAAGATCACTCTGTATCGTACTAGGCTTATGGGTTTAGACTTTCAGGTCATCATCAAATGATTTCATTCGAGTTGATACAAATGACAAGCAAAGTTATGTGTTCAATACCTATGTGGCCAGTTGGGTTTCTCAAATTTCTTTCATATATTGAGTTATTTATGTCAAAAGTACTCATGTGTAAGAATGACAAAGCTTATGAACACTTAGTATAACCAGTGATCATCCAAAAAATTTAATATTCCTTTTTCAATGTTAAATGAGAGGTTAATGAATGTTATTATCAAATATAAAGGTCAGAGTATTACATTTTTTCTTGAAATGGAGGAACATAGAACTATACAGAAGTAAAATATTCCAGGGTTTTTGTTCTTGTAGTTTTGTTTTTCTTTTAAACAAAAATTTGTATTAGTACACTAATAACACATTTGTGTTTTTGTACCCAGAAAGATATATTACTTATAGGCTATGAAACATTCTTAAAAAGCCAGTTAACTCTGCTTCATTATTCTGTGGCTCTGATTAAATACTGAGATGAGTCAGAGTAAAAATCAACAGCAAGACAAGTCAGTCTGGTCTCTATGAATGAAAATTTCCGTAACGATAGGCCCTACATCTCAGAAGTGATAGTGCCATAAGCCTTGATTAAAGTGATCTATTTTTTAAAATCAGTGCACACAGAGGCTACAGTGAAAAGAAATGCACACAATACAAGTCATTAAATCCTTAATCTGAATTGACTTTTAAAGTTTTGACATTATTTTAACCCTAGTAACCACGTAAACTTCAGCCTCAGCTCTACCACTGATCACATATTTAAATCTGTCAATTATCAAAGGTTTTTTGGACTTCAGTCTCTTTTTATGGAAAATTATAGAGTCGACAAAATAAACCCTATGATCCTTCTCACTATTTTAGTCTCTTCTTTGTTTCCACACAGTGTTTAAATTCAACTTGCACTTTCACTCCCTTTCTGAATAGCAAGAGATGACTTGATTGTTGTCTTTCCTTCTTTTACTCTGTCTCTGCCTCTCTCTCTCTCTCTCTCTCTCTCTCAAGGGGGGGAGAAAAAGAATGTCCTCCAAGAAGACTCAGGCTTTAGTTAATCTGGGCACTGTGCAGAAGTGAGCAGAGTAGGAGCATGTGTTCTGTAATAGAATTGAATTAAGGAGGGTACAGCCTCAAACTTGAGAGAAAGCGGAAATGAAAAGTGGATCTAGATGGGGGATTAGTGTGAAACTTAATGTCTGAATAAGACAATTAACTGTGCAACAGGTTTATATTTTAGGAGACATCCAGAGACGATAGAGATGAATGACATGAAACAAATTCCCTGTTTTAGAATGACAGCAAAATTGGGACCTAAGCAAACACAAGTGGGTTACTGTAGCTACATAACTGGCTGGTTGTTAAACCTATGAGCCACGATTTTCTTATTTGTACAATTAGGCTAACAAATTAGGATAATTTAATTATATTGTGGGAATAAACAGTATAGTGTCTATCATATTTTATATTATTATAAATTTTCTGAAAGCAAATCCTATTATGATTATATGCACAGCAGTTAGGCTGGGACTTTGCAATTTTTTTTATTTATGAAAGGAGGATTTGGGGCCCATTATCTTTTGAGGAAATAAAATGTGATGGCTTCCAATTCAGAGTGGCTCACTGCCCCTAGCAATGGTCTTTCTGCCAGATATCCCACCTGCTTCCATGTCCCTTCTCAGCTGAGGCCTCATTCTAATACATATGCAAATGAGGCTGACTGCTTAGGAAAGCAAGGTGGCTCATTCCATCATTCATTTACTCTGTAGGTAGTTACTGAGTGAATGACTGTCATAAGCACCCTGTTGTGCATGAGGACACAATGGTGATTAAAACCAGACATTTTCTCTGCTCTCCTGACACTTAGAATCTAGAGTTGAAGAAAGGCAAGCCAATTGTTACACAGATAAAGCTGATTTGGATAGGTTTTGTCAAGGAAAGGTACAGGGTACTTGGAGAATCCCGACAGCTGGTGTCACCTTGAGCAGGTTAGAGTGAGACAGATCCCTGGAAACATGGCAGGGAAAGGACATGGGATTATACAGAGCCAAAGTTAGTCTGTTAAAATGGCTCATAATCTAGAGAATAACAGTGTTAGATCTTAAGAGAAAAGCCAGGAGAGAGAGAGGAAGAAGAACAATTTTATCCTAGAGTGTTGGACAGCTGATCAAGCATGTCAATTAGGAATAGAGGATGGCATCTCCTGGCTTCTGTGTGCAAAACAGAATGAAGAGGGCCCCATGTGGCTGAGGCAGGCCAGTTCAGAAGGTTACAAAACAGCACAGACTGAGTTGATGGTCAGGAGATGGAGGTGAAGATGGAGATGGAAGTGGTATCTGTCCGGTAAAAGAGCCCAAAACCAAGGCCAGACCAGAACCACAACAAACCTTTATTGTAGGGACAATCTGCCTGGCTGTCTCCAAACAAAGTAGAGAGACCAATATGGTGGGGACAGGGAGCCCTTCTTATAGGAGCTGGGGTGGGGCTTGTAGGAGCTGGGGTGGGGTTGAGTAATGTAGTGGTGAGGGATTGGAGAAGCCTGTGACATCACTAGTTGCTAGAAGGTAGCAAGTATCAGGTTATTCTTTTGGCAGGAAGAGGGGCATGTTGGGAAGAAGAAGGTTGTCTTTTGGTGGGTGAAGCCCATTTTTAGGTGGGAAGCAGGGTATTATGGGAAGGAGAAGGCTGCCATTTTATGTAGTAGCCATCTTAAGGCAAGGGAAACCTAACAGTCTCAATCACAGGGGTACTGATATCTCCAGAAAAGCTGGCTTGTGGAGGAAAGTGTAGTGATCAAGTGTAGAGATCAAAACCTTCAGGAGGTCTAAGAAAAGCTGGTGAATAGCCCATGGAACCTATAAGATTAGTGCTCAGAAAAGAGGACTGGAGTGATAATAGAATGTATGAGTCACAGGCATGTGGAGGATGCCGGAAGTCATTTACTTGAAGGAAAAGGGTAAAGAGGAGCCTGGAGTAAGAAAAGGCGAGTAGCTGGGACAGTCTGAAGGCTCTCTCCGTGAGAGGTGAGGGAGAGAGAGGAGAGGCTGCCAAGAGACAAGGAATGAGGACAGAATGAACCTAGAAGGGTTTGATGAACTCACTCTCAATGTCAAGTAAACATTTGATACCAATTCTGGTCCAATTTGACCTAATTAATACAAAAGCAATTAAGATGAAAATGTCAGGTTTGCCACAGGAAGTTTCTATATCCACAAACAACTCATTGGTCACATTAGCTTTGCACTTATAGTACTACTATTTTGAGAACTTGACTAAATGTGATGAGGTCCATATGATTCTTTTTATAAAACTAGAAACCTTGAAATCAAACGCAAGGTTTCATTAGCAAAATTACGTTTAATTTAACCAATTCATTGCTTATTGCTCTCTATGTATTTTTCTCCAGTTTGCAAAAATGTTTCTTTTTAATGCATCTGTTATTTATTTACCTATTAGCAACGTGATGGTAGAGCAGTTGGCCAGTGGAAGAGGTTTAAATTTACATTTCATGACCACCTTAAAACTTACACTCTTTGGTATGGATTAGACTAAGAAAAGCTATGTCCTACCAGTGAATGGGTGAGCCTCACTAGAAGAAATTTATGGAGAGATACTTTGAGAGTATGTAGGTAAGCTGTTCATTTTCAAATCTATACCTCCACATTCAGTTTGGTAACTATTGCTCAATTCCATTTTAGTATGATATAGTTGAAAATTTGTGATTTTTCAACTCCATTATTTTTTCCATATTCATCTGTTGCCATTCTGTTGAAAGGAAGTAGATTGTAAGCCATTGTTATCTTTTCTTATTTTGGAATATAGTAGTTTTTTTTCAGATTTTGCCAGTGACAGGCTCATCGAGGTGTTTTTTGGGGTTTTTTTTGGTGTTCCTTTACTTCAGTTTTATGTAGACATTTTAGAATATTTAATACTTTTGGGCCTATGTACCTCCCTGACCTGGTCATAAAATCAGTCATTTTGTTACCAAACTAGGCCCATTTTTCCAACTAGTTTTGCAAAAGAGAAAGAATGTTTTCACAAAGAAGTACAGAGCGGAAGGTAATACACAAGTTCCAAATCTGCCTCCTGAGCATAGAGTTAGGGGATGTTTATGGACAAAGATGTAGCTCAGTGGTAGAGTGCTTGGCTAGCCCACCTGAGGCTCTGGGAATTTCCAAAACAGCAAAACAGAGCAAAGCAGAAATAAAACAACAACAAAAATGAAACAGTGATTTATGGCATGGGAAAGGTGATTGGAGATAAAGTAATCAGTGGTCTGCACATATAGTTTTGAATTTCACATTGTTAGGATGCATGTTCAGAAAAAGGTACCTGTAGTATGGTCTGAGGGATGAAATTTTGGCCTTCTCACATCAGGTCAGTCATTGGGCCCTTGAGCAGGCCCAAGTGAAGAGTCAACTGTTTCAACAAAAGTGGCCTTCAAGTCTCTGAAAAGTAACCATACAACCATTATCACCATGAGTCTATGCCAGTGATCTGATCTTAGCAAAGCTAGTAGGAGACTAGCTTGTTGCTCAGCTGGGTGACTTGGCAAAATTAGCGATTTTTAAAGACAGCTAAAAAGGAATAACTAAAAGCAAGTGAAATTAGAGGATTTATTAAGGTTTTTCTCTTAGCTTAAATTTCTTTAAGAATCTTTGGTTTCTTTTGGTGAAGAATAAAAATTAGAAATAGAAATGTAGGTGCTAGTTACATTCAGTAGGGCAAATCTTTTTTAAGTGAAATTTGAATTGCGTTCTCTATTCTAGCCTCTGGAAAATAAATCAATAAGCCAATCAAGAAACAAACAAAAAAGCTAATTCTTAATTGGGCTTCTATCAAATAGCAGAATGTAGGTAAAATTTCTACAGCACTGCTTGCAAACATTATAGAGTATTTATTATAATTTAGTACATCAGAAAGTTTAACAGGCTTGGATTAATTTTTACAAGAATTCAACACATTTTGAACTTATATTTCTATAGACAGATTCTGAAATAATTGGATTTTAACGTCTTTGAAAATTGCATTTTCTCACATCTTAACGGAATTCAAACAAAATGAGATTAATTTAAATTTTTCTAAAATATTATAAAATATATTTTTTCTAAGATTATAAGTTTCTAAAGTATGAACTATTTTTACTATTTCAAAAATTAATAGCTTGGAGATGTATATATATATATATATTTTGTTAATATTGAGACATTTAAGTGATTGTAAAATGTGAACTTGTTTTTACTCAGGCTCATGCTGTGTTAGATTTAAGCTACTTTTTGCATTGGGAACATAGCTCAGGGGGATTGAGTTAAATATATCCAAAATCTGGTTATGATTAAATGTGAAGTTAAAATCGTATCTGTTAAAGAGGATTACTTTATGATAAACTGTCACTTTCTGTTTCTTAATCTACTCCACTTACCAAGTATTGATTTTTGCTGCTCATAGGACTTGTTAGGTCTGATATTGTTCTGTGATTTCATTCATTTGTTTCTGGACTTCCTCTTTTACTAAAATATATATTCCAGGAGGTCTGGGCTTTTTGTTTAATCCCAGAACGTGAATGTACAGCAGCTACTGAATACATAGCTGCTGACTTAATAAATAAATCATATGTTGCAGAAAGAGTAAAAACCCAGCAAGCACTGTGACTTACTTTTATAAGGATGTGTGATGGGAAACTGTATTATGGGAGACTTGGGAAATCACAGGGAGAGTAAAGGAGTAGGATGGGGCTATGGAGAGAAATGAGTAAAAAAATGAAGCTTGGGGCAAATAAGACATAAATATATCGAAATGAGTAATGACTATAGTCTCTATTCTTAGAAAATTTTCAAGTTAAATGTTCAGCCTGGTGTGTTGGTGCATGCCTATAATTCCAGCACTCAGTAGGCTGAGGCCAGCTGACCTCCACAAATTCGAGGCCAGCCTGGGTTACATAGTGACTTCAAAGCCAGTCTGAACTACATAATGAGACACTGTCTTAAAAAAATCAAGTTTAATGTTCATGTAAATAGAAAAGTAAAGGTTTTCCCTTTCTTGGCTGGAGTGTGCTTTATCTTAAAAAAGTAAATACTTAAAGTATGATTAGAAATGTAGGGAAAGTAATATGTGAGTGAATCCGCTAATAAGGGGAATTCTGGACCATGGATGGAGATAAAAATAATTTTAAAAACAAACAGATAATAACACCATGATATTACCTTAGAGAAATAAGTCTTTATTTTTTTATTATATTTATTTATTTATTTTTGCTTAAATTATTTTATTGCCACATTTTAGGTATACAATACATTTACATTTATCATTGGGTGCTTGTACCTGTACATGATGTATCTTGGTTCTTAATTTTTCCCCATTCCCTGTCCTCCCTTCACCCCCTCCACCCTTCCCTATTTACAAAGAATTTGTTTCCATATTTTCCTTTTCTCATAATTTTTCCTTTCCCTTTTTTCTTTTCCCCTTCCCCTCACTCTTCCCCTAATCCTTTGGACCTTTACTTCTTATTTCAAATGATAAATTATTCATTTTAATCATTTTAATCCTTATTTACACTTTCAGTTTCTCATATCAGAGAAACTATTCAGTGTTTACACGTGTGTCCTATTTATTTCAAGTAAGGAGTATGGCCTCAATATGCATCCATTTACCTCTAGTTTCTCATTCTTTATGGCTGAGTAGTGCTCCATTTTATTATAAAAACCACATCGTTATCCAGTTTCCAGTTGATGGGCACTTGGGCTGCTTCCAAGCTTTCGCTATTACAAACTATGCTGCTATAAACATGGGTGCACATATATTGCTGTGGTATGATTCTTTTAATTCTTTCAGGAAGATACCCAGAAGAGGAATAGCTGGGTCAAATGGGACCTCTAGTCCTAGTTCTTTGAGGTATCTCCATACTGATTTCCACAGTGGTTGCACCAGTCTGCACTCCCACCAATAATGGAGAAGGGTTTCTTTCTCTCCACACCCCTGCCAGCATTTGTTATTGGTTGCTTTCTTGATAGCAGCCATTCTTATTGCAGTGAGGTGGAATCTCAGTGTTGTTTTCATCTGCATCTCTCGAATGACCAGTGATGTTGAACATTTTTTCATATTTTTTTTCCTACTTTTACTTCTTTGTCTGCAAAATGTCTGTTCAATTCAGAGGCCCATTTGTGAATTGGGCCTTTAAGTTTGGGAGTCTGATTTTTTTCAGTTCTTTATATATTCTAGATAGTAGTCCTTTGTCTGAGGTACAGCTGCTAAAATTTTTTTCCCACATTGTAGGTTGTCTTTCGGCCCTGTTGGTGGTTTCTCTTGCAGTGCAGAAGCTTTTTAATAAGATGAGATCCCAGTTGTTGTTTTTTTGTGCTAGTTCCCATGCTACTGAGGTTTTGTTCATAAAGTCTTTTCCTATGGCAATGTCTTCAAGAGTTCTACCTAATTTAACTTCCAGCAAGTTTAGTGTTTCTGTCTTAGTATTTAGATCTTTAGTCCACATTGATCTTAGTTTAGTGCATGGTGATAGATATGGTTCTAGTTTTAATCTTTGGCAGGTTGAAACCCAGTTTTTCCAACACCATTTATTAAAGAGGCTACCTTTCCTCCAGTGAAGGTGGTTAGCTCCTTTGTCAAAGATGAGATAGCTGAGTATGTCAAGTTGCTTCTGTATCTTCTAGTCTATCCTACTGACCTTGGGACTGTTTCTTTGCCAGTACCATGCTGTTTTTATTACAGTAGCTTTGTAGTATAGTTTCAAATTGGGGATTGTGATACCCCCTGCCATGCCTCTGTTGCCTAAAGTTGCTTTTGCTATTCTAGGTCTTTTCTGGTTCCAAATGAATGTTTGGATTGTTTTCTCTAGTTCTGTAAAATATATTGTTGGAATTTCAATCAGCATTGCATTGAATCTATATAGTAATTTTGGAAGTATGGCCATTTTCACTATATTGGTTCTTCCTACCCAGGAACAAGGGATGTCTTTCCATTTTCTTGTATCCTCTTCAATCTCTTTTTTCAGAGTGCTGTAGTTTTCAGTGCAGAGGTCTTTTGCTTCCTTTGTTAGACTGATTCCAAGATATTTCATTTTTTGGAATGCTATTGTAAAAGGAATTGTTTCCCTAACTTTTCTCTCAGTGAGCCTGTTATTTATGATTAAGAAGGCTATTGTTTCTTGAGTGCTGACCTTGTATCCAGCTACTCTACTGAATCTGTCAATTAAGTCTAGAAGTCTTTTGGCAGAGTTTTTTCAGCCTTCTATGTAAAGTATCATATCACCAGCAAGTAATGACAGTTTAACTTCTTCCTTTCCTATATTTATTCCTTGCATTTCTTTCTTTTTTTGCATTGCTGTGGCTAATGTTTCCAGAACTATATTGAACAGGAATGGTGAAAGTGTGCATCATTGTCTTCTTCCTGATTTTAGCATGAAAGTTTTCAGTTTTTGACCATTTATTATGATGTTGGCTGTTGGTTTTTCATAGATAGCCTTAATCAGGTTGAGATAAAGAACTTCTATTTCAATTTTCTGTAGGGTTTTTATCATGAATGGGTTTTGGATTTTGTCGAATGCTTTTTCTGCATCTATTGAGAAGATCATATGGTTTTTGTCCTTGGCTCTGTTAATAAAGTATATTGCCTTTATTGACTTACATATGTTGAAACATCGTTGTATCCCTGGGATAAATATAACTTGGTCAGGGTGTATGATCTTCTTGATGACCCTCTGTATTCTGTTTGGCAGTGTCATGTTGAGGATTTTTGCATCTATGTTCATTAGGGAGATTGGCCTGTAGTTTGCTTTGTTGGTTGGGTCCTTCCTTGGTTTTGGAATCAAAGTAACACTTGCTTCCAGGAAAGAATTTGGAAGCCTTGCTTCCCTTTCAATTTTTGATTAGTTTAAAGAGTAATGGTGATAGTTCTTTTTAAATATCTTGTAGAATTCAGCAGTGAAGCTATCAGGACTTGGGCTTTCCTTTGTTGGTAACTTTTTAATTACATTTTCAATTTCATTGATTGTAATTTGGCTGTTTAGAATTTCTATATCTTCTTCATTTAACTTTGGCAATGCATATGATCTAGTAATCTGTCCATTTCTTCTGTGTTTTCCATTTTATTAAAGTATAGGTTCTCAAAGTAGGTATTGATGATCCTTTGGATTTCTGCTGGATCTGTTGTGACTTCATGTTTTTTGTTCTTAGTTGCAAGTATTTGAGCCTTTTCTCTCCTTTTTTTGATAAGTTTGGCTAAAGTTTTATTGATTTTGAGTTATTCTTTCAAAAAGCCAACTCTTTGATTCATTGATTTTTTTGTATCGCTCTCTTAGTCTCCATTGCATTGATTTTGCTCTGATCTTTATAATTTCCACCCTTGTATGAACTTTTGGTTTGTCATGCTCTCCTTTTTTTAGGAACTTGAGGTTCAGCATTAGGTTGTTTATTTAAGCTTTCTCAGCTTTCCTAATATGGGCATTCACTGGTATGAATTTCCCTTGTAGGACTGCTTTCATTATGTCCCATAGATTCCTGTATGTTGTACTGGCATTATCCTTTACTTGTAGAAATTGTCTAATTTCTTTTTTAATTTTCTCTGTGACCCATTGGTTGTTCATGAGGGTGTTATTCAATTTCCATGTGTTTGTGGGGGGTTTGCAGCTTCTTATGCTATTGATCTCCAATTTTATTGCACTATGATCTCATAATATACAGGGAGTAACTTCAATTCTTTTACATTTACTTAAACATGTTCTATGAGCTGGCATATGGTATACTTTGGAGAATGACCCATGTGCAGCAGAAAAGAATGTATATTCTGATTTTGTGGGGTGGAACATTGTGTAAACATCTATTAAGTTCATTTGTTCAATAGCTTGGCTCAGTTCTAGAATTTCATTGTTGATTTTTTGTCTAGATGATCTGTCTATTTGTGATAGTGGGATATTGAGGTCCCCCACTACAATTGTATTAGTGCTTATTTGGTTTTTCATGTTCATTAACATTTTTTTTATAGTTGGGTGCATTCATATTTGGTGCATATATATTTAGGATTGTCATCTCTTCCTCTTGGATTACTCCCTTCACAAGGAGGTAGTGACCATCTTTGTCTCTCTTAATTAGTTTTGGTTTGCAATCTACTTTGTCTGCAAATAAGATTGTTGCACTTGCTTTTTTCTGGGTTCCTGTTGCATGGAGAACTGTTTTCTTCCATCCTTTTACTTTCAGTCTACGAATTTCTTTTTGAGTTAGGTGTGTTTCCCCTATACAGCATATTGTTGGATTTCCCTTCTTAATCCATTCTGCCAGTCTATTTCTTTTGATTGTTGAATTGAGGCCATTTACATTGATGATTATAATTGATAGATATTGACTCATCTTTATGATATTTTACTCTTGTTGGCTCTTTTACTTTTTTTTTTTTTTTTTTTTTGTGGTACTGGGGATTGAACAAAGGTCCTTGCACTTGCGAGGCAGGCAGAAGACCCACTGAGCTAAATCCCTAGCCTGGCTCTTTTACTTTTTATTTTTCCCCCTATCCCTTTAGTTTCTTGCCTTGCAAGGTGGCTTCCATCTGTTGGGCCTCATGGAGTTGTGACCTTCATTGTCTTTTCTAGGATATTATTTAGAATTGTTTGGAGTGCTGGTTTGGTGTTCATGAAATTTCTCAGGTGTTCTTTGTCATGGAAGTATCTAATTTCTCCATCAATTTTGAAAGATAATTTTTCCAGATCCAAAAGTCTAGGTTAGAAATTATTTTCTTTGAGTGCTTGAAATACTTCACTCCAGGCTCTCCTTGACTTGAGGGTTTGTGTTGAGAAGTCTGCTGTGATTCTGATGGGCTTTTCTTTGTAGGTGATTTGTTTCTTTTCTCTAACTGCCTGTAGGATTTTGTTCTTCTATTGGGTTTCTGGGATCTTGACTACTGTATGTCTAGGTGTAGATTTCTTTTGATAGTAATAATTGGATTTCTGTATGCTCACTTATCTGTATATCCAATTCTCCTCCTCTGTTTCAGAAGTTTTCTACTATTACTTCTGTGAACAGTTTTTTTTTATGTCAATTGTACTTTCTCTTGCTTTTTCGTGGACTCCTATCAGTCTTATGTTATTCTTCTTTGCATCATCTAGCAGCTGTTGGATTGATTTCTCATGGTCCCTTGCTATTTTTAAGAAATCTCTGTTTTCATGGTCCTTAACTGCAATCCTGTTTTCTGTATCTGATATTCTATCTTCACATTCCCTTAATCTGCTCTGGATACTTTCAGTGCCATTTTTAATCTCCTGGATATCTGTTTGAATCTTTTTCATGGATCTCATTTCTTTCTTATGTTGGATGATCATGGTTTCCATTTCTTTCTTATGCTGGACATTCATGACTTCCAGCATGGTTCTGAGCTCATCTTTTTTTTTTTAACCGTTTCTGTTCTAGAGCCTCTAATCATGTCTTTCATTCTGATCACCATCTCTGCAGTTATCTGGGAAATTAATTCTGTTTGGAATTTTTCTAGATCCTCATACATCTGTTTTGTTACTTCCTGTGCTATCAGTTCAGGATATCCAGGTGGTTGATTATCAGATTTTTCCATTTCCTTTCCTCCAGAATTTGCCTTTGGTGGGTTAGAAGTCTGAGTTTGTGCCTTGCTTTATTGTCTTCTCATTTTTGTTTTTGGTACTGTCCTTGGTTTAATTCCTGGGTTGATACTTTGAAATTGCTTATTGTAAGTATCTTTGTTGCTTGTATTTATAACCCTTATGGAATGATTGCTTCTCAGAAGTGTTTGCCAGATATAGCTGGTCTTAAGGTTTTGAGTCTCTAGTGACTCTGCGGTTATCTCATTTTCATTATACCAGGAAGGACAACTGATTAGATCAATCACAACACCTTTGCCCAAATGATGCAATCAGTAACACCATAGCATCAAGCACAGCTTAGAAAATGACAATTTGTGGTAATTATTAATCTATCACATTTAATTCTTTGAATTAAATCAAAATCAAGGACCAGCCCAACATATATTTATAGTAAATAAACTGTTCAATGTAGCAACTTTACCCCTAGAGTTGGGGAGGAAGGGATAGATAGGTAGAAGCATAGGGAAAGGTTAGCAGTGAGGCCAGAGGACACAGGAAGATCATGCAAACTCTAAGAAACTGTTGAAGACAAGAGGAAAATACAGAATGAAACAGCAAAGATGAGAACAGAACAACCTAATAGCAATAGGAGGCTAGAAATTGTATTTGCTTTCCTTTAAAACTAATGGCACTCGAGCAAAGGAAAAAGAGAAGAAAGGGAAAAGTAAAGAAGAAATATGAATTAGGGCCAGAACAGGAACAAAAAGGGAGAAGAAGAGCAATGTGGGGCACTGAGAGAATTAGTGAGAGAGCAAGAGAAAGAAAAAAGAAAAAAAATGAAGAGAAAAATAAAAATTTGAAAGCAGTAGAAAAAAATAAAAATTAAAAATTAAAACTAAGAGAAAAGATTTTTTTTGAAAATAACAAATAACAAATAAAAATGAAGGCCCTCCTTCAGGGTATGTCTCTGCTGTCACAATAGACAATGTGGGCTGCAGTGCGCAGATCTAAGTCAATAAGTCTGAGCAAGCCAGCAGCAGACCCATGAGATTAAGGCAGATTTCTGACTGCAAGTCCCAAGTTGAGCTCCTTGACCTCCTGCAGGGTTGAACTCTGCAAGCTTCTACTGTAGATTCCAGTTTCCCTTTCCCTGAAGATAGTCCAGGTTCCAATTTGCGGTGATGATCCCTCCAACTTACCAAGTACGGTGATCTGATGTGCCCTTATTCCAGAGATTCTCTTGACTTTTCCAGAAGGCTTCAGTATTTATCTAGGAGCCTGAGAGAGGCCCTCTTTCTGTTGTTCCCTTCTACTCTATCTTCTGGAGCTCAAGACAATGGGCTTTATGACCCCCTGTGCCTCTGTAGTGTGGAACCTGGTAGCGGCACATCCAGGAGGCCAGGGAGTGGGGAGCTGCAGGTGCCTGTGCAGCTAAGCTGGTCACTGGGGGGTGGGGGGCGGGGACCAGAGTAAGTCTTTTTATGCATGCAAGGAAATAAAAAGAATTTCGATATACATATCCCAAGACAGATTCTTTCATTAAACTTCATGACTTTCGTTATGCTGGTACCTTATTATTGTATTCTTCTATAGAACTTAAATCATTTGTCTATATATATTCCTGATCAACATGTCTGATTTTGCGTCAGCCATGATTACTAAACTTCTAATTTCCAGAAGGCTAATAGCTATATTTCAGTACTTGTAAGTACGTACATGCTGCTTCCTGAAGTCTGAGCCCCCCCCCCCCAATGTGAGCTGAGAAGTGTGCATAGCAATGGGAGGACCAATGTGCAGAGATTACAAATCAGAAACCAAGGCAGATATCCGGGACAGTCTTCAGTATACAGACACAGAGAGAGAGAAGATGGGTCTTGGTGCACAGTTAATGTCCATAAACCGGGAAGAACACACCAGGAAAGGTTACAGAGGAATCTTCTCAAAGTAAAAGTTCTTGCCTTTTATGGGTTGTCTTCAACCTAGAAACTGGATCTAAATAGAGCAGAGCTAGCATTAACCTGGCATAAACCAGACCACCGAATTGAATTTAGAGAAGAGAGCTGCATCATCCTGCATTTGGTTCTCAGCCTTCTGGCCTGGTGGGATGGAGATGTTGTGAGGAGGTGGAAACTCAGTCCACATGGCGCTCTGGCTGAAGTCACCCAGGTGGAATTAAAGCTTGGAATTTCTTGTGAATGACTTATACTATTTACAAAAATTTGTATTTTCCATGTGAATGTAAATATTATATATTATAAACATAAACTTATAATAAAAATAATAATAATAATGAGAGAGGAGAAATGGAATCTAGAGATGGAAGGAGGGAGGTGGGTGGGGAGAAGGGGAAAAGAAAAGAATCAAGATGTGTTATTTACCAGTACCTACTCCCTAAGGTGAATGTAAACTTCATGTATTGCAAACCTACTAATAAAATAAAATTTTAAAAATTCTATGAAGTTTTGAATGTTTATCAATTCTTTGTGCATGAAGCTTTCTTCATTAATAAGACAAACTAACAATGGAAAATAAAGATAGTCTTTTCTTTTCCATAAAAAATAAGCACAACATTTCAGAAGTACTTACAGTGGTGGAAAACTAACAATCCTCTTTTGTAAATACCTTTTCCCCTTCATACTGCCATTTTCCCTTAAATGCCATCAATGCCTTGATCATGACATTTATCATACTGCATTGCAATTATGTATTTATATGTCTTTTTCTGTAAGATAGCAATGACCTTGACTTGTTCTTTTTTTCTTTCAATTCCAGACTTAGTAGAATGCCTAGTATCAAAAGCATTTAATGTGCTTTTGCTGAATTCTCTACTCACTGATTGAAAGATGCAGCAATTGTGCAAGAGGAAAGGTCACTTTTAGAGATGATGTTTTTCAGACACCATGAGAAGGAAACCCAAAAATAGCCCTTGTTTTTGGACAATTTGGATTCAAAAAACCCTTGTTATTGTTAAATTTTTTTAAAAAAGGTGTGCCAGAAATGACTGAATACTGACAGGATTCAGGGAAAGGTGTTTATGACTATTACTGTGTTTACAACTTAGTTCATCAATGTGAGTGTATGAGAAAAAAAAAGCTCAGTAGTTACTTCATAATGCTCATAGAAAGAGAAAGCATCTACATATTTTCCACAGTGAAGTATTTGAAAATTATTTAAGTTTTGCCAAGTTTATAGAGAACAACATGTTTCCTCTAGAAGTATGCAAATACTGGGCTAAGATTGCTGGAAATTATCCCCTGAACTTAGAAAGAAGTCTTTTCGTCAGTGCACAGAATGGCATAAAAGACTATGAGTAGAAAAATAAAGACCAGAAAGTATTTTCTGAGGCTTGATGTTATGCATCATTCTGATTGTAGGAAGCTATATTAACAGATGCTCCAAAAACTAGAATGGTATTATGACACAGTGGATTTAGACATTTTTACATATACTTTTATTTCTTTTAATCAATTTGATAGTATATAAAGTGACCTGTGATTGACATATAGCTTCTAGCTTCCTTTTCTGTGAACAAAAATTCTTTTCACCAAGATTGCAAAACCAGATTGCCCTTTCTCTGCATCCCCATGATGCTAAAGCACGACCTGATTGGGCATTTAGCCAGCTAATGTAATTGAGCTCCTAGCCAGGCACTACAGTAATCTTTCAATTTGTGGGTTTCATGTCCTCAAATTCAACCAATTATAGGTTAAAATTCTGTGTTAGGGAAAAATGTATGTCTGTCCTTAACTTTATGCATTTTCTTCTGTCATTATCCCCTCAACAATACAGTATAACAACCATAGTATTTGCATTGCATTAGGTATTATGGGTAATGTGGAAGTATGTGTATAAGTTACATGTAAATACTACTCCTTTTGAAATAAGGGAATTGAGCATCCACAGATTTGGTATCTGCAAAGTTCTAGAACCAATCCCTTGTGAGGTACACAAGGCAACTGTGTGTTCTGCTTTCGTGGACCTTACTACCTGGCAGGGAAGAAATGATTTCTCTATGCATGCTAATGGGGAATGAGAAATATATGATGCTACAAAAGCACATGAGATGGCTATGACCTTATTTGAGAATTCTGGATGGTCTGAGAAGGGTTTCTTATAAAAATATGTGTACGTACTGAGACTCAAGTGGAATATGCCCAGTCAAGAGACCCCACAACCCACTCTATCCTCCCATAGATAATGCAGTCTTTAAAAGTGACAATAATATTTCTGGACAACTACTATTACTTCCTTATCTTTAACTATCTTTATACTACATATATGTACATTTTCATTTTATTGCCATTCATGTTTAGATAAAATTTAGATGAGGAGAAATATTAACTGAGGAAGCATTTAAATAACTGCATAATTTGTTTACTTTCCATCTAACTTGGCAGGGCTCTAGAGTGAATGTTGTGTACCCTGAAGATTCATGTGTTAAATCACAAACCCCCAGATGACTATAGCAGAAGGTATCATCTTTGAGAGTTGATTAGGTCTTAAGGTCAGAGTCCTTATGAACAGAATTAGTGCTCTTATTAAAGAAACTCTAGATAACTTCCTTGGCCATTCCACCAACTAAGTACACACTGAAAAGGCAGCCATCTGCGAGCCAGGAAGTGGATTCTCATCAAACAGAGAATTAGCGAGTTCTTTGATTTAGGACTTCCTAGCCTACAGAACTGTATGAAACCACTACTATTGTTTATAAATCATCAAGCCTATAATATTTTGCGAGAGCAGCCTAAACAGGCTAAGATAGGCTGTATAAATCCAATGGGCAGAAGTTACTCTACATTATTAAAAGATGAAAGGCTAGAATTTGCGAATGATTCACAAAAGCTATGTATGAAGCACCTTACTGAATGAAATAGACATATTTTCTAAGATATGATCTCAACAAAAACAACAATCAGTAGTCATAAAAAAGTTGCATTTATTTTGGCTTTAGGTTGTATTCTTTTGATATTTGAAGATAAATATTTTTAAAAGAAATCTATAAAGAAAATAATGACAGTTGGATGTGTTTAATTCCTGCTCCCATTTTTCTCCCTACAATAGCATCTGTTTAGAGCAAATCTGTCTTCTGTTGGGACTGATTTCCATAGCCTACTTTCTCATGTCACACACTTGGAAGAATCTGATAACATTTTTAACTATAAAATATATAGCTACCACAGAAGTATTTAAAGAAGCATACATTGAAAACTCACCATAATGATTTTGTTACCGTACCAGGACATAAATAAACCAACCTATGTGTCAGAGGGTCTCACTAAAATGCTCCCAGCCTATTCTTCCCAGCCTAGGAACTGTAAAGTGCTAAGATTTGCCTTCTTTTTATTTCATATAGTTCATTTTTTATGCATACATGTTTGTAGTACACAATGATTACATCCAAGTCGGTACGTGTACATAGCATGTCTTAGTTCTTTTTATTTCCCCTTTCTCTCCCCTTCATCCTGCTTCCTTCCATCTTTATTTCCAGAGATTTTCTTTAATTTTTGAAACTTAGAACAATCACAACTTCTGTGTTTTTTCTAAGCATCATTAATACTTGAATATTTTCATAATAGAAAAAAATTAATTTTTAACCAAGAAGGAGTGTTTAAATCTCAAAGAGGCTTTAAAGTTCAACTAAGCTAGGCTGTCTGCAAATGCCTGAGTTTCTTCTACAATATCTGCCAAGAGGTGGTCAACTGACTATATGAATGTCTTAGTGACCAAGCGTTGCAGCCTTTTCCCTTGCTGTTGATTTTAAACATTTGTGTTTCAAGCTCATATATATTTTAGAATTTTCTACCAGTTTCTCAATCTATATCAGGACCATATTGCTAACCCTCTGCAATTGTTTGGACAGAGCTTGAGTGATCCCCTAGTGGCTCATGTGTTGCCAGCTTGGCCCTCAGAGTGGTTATGTTGGATGACAGTGAAACCTTTAAAAGAGGAAACTTACACTGGGCATAGTGGACTTGAGAGGCCCAGGCAGGAGGAGCACTGCAAGTCTGAAGCAAGCCTGGGTTACATAGTGAGTCCAAGTTCAGCTTGAACCACAGAGTAGGATCCTGTCTCCCCTTCAAAAAAGAGGAAAATCAGGTATAATTAAATTATGGAACTATGAGGTCAGTGTGGCATCAAGACAGTAGACTTTGGGGTCAGACTACCTTCCTGGGAAAAGAAATGTCACTTTTAATGTCATATTTTTATGTAATAATGTTTAAGAAAAAAATCTAGTGCTGAATTCAAACTGATTAAAATATATAAAATGAATTAGCAGTTTTTACCTTGTTAGTAAGATCATCTATTTCAATGGCAACAAGGTTCTCTGCTGTAAACAACCTTTCTGAATTGAAATGACCTCTGTGAAAATAAAGAAGATGAAATAAAAAACCCTCCAAATTCAGTTTTTAATCCTTAACTTGTCAAGTGCAATCTATATTGCGAGAATAGATTAGCATTAGTACTGTTGGTTTGTTTTCTTAACAAAGAAGCCAAGGACAAAATATTACTTTGCTTTCTTACTGTGTTGAACTGAACACATGTGATGTTTATAGCTTAGACTATCACTAAATATTTTTATAATTTTGAATGGCAAGAAACTCTTCATATTGTTATTTCTTTTGTAAGAGCATCCTGTATTTGTGAATAATCAGGTACTTACTAAGGTTTGCAAAGATATGTGAAAAAATGAGAAAAGAGGATCAAATTAAAAACTACATATTCCTACATTTGAGGACTTTAAACTTGAGGAAAGACCAATTTCAATGTCAATGCCAAAGAAGATGCCAATGGAACTCACCCTGACATCCCAACCAAGCCCTGGAACATTTCAGTGAATTGTTTGCTAAAGTTCTCATGTTTCTAAAGAGCTAAAATATATGAACTATGAAAGAAGCTTCTATTTTTGGCCAGAAATGTTACATAAAGAATAATGATTCATTTCCATCTTACAATATTTTTAATATGGTAGAGTAATTACATCTTGAAATATTTTCTCATCTCATTGTGATCTTGTTTTTGCAACCTCCTTTTGTACATGACAAAGAGACGGTCTTAAACAGATGGTTTTAAAGAGTAATCAGGTGTCATTTGTACCTTATTATCAGTGCCCATCGTTTCTTGTCCATGCAGTACTATGCGATTCAAAGGTATCTTGAATATAGTTCTTGTTATATTCAAGAGGAATTTTTGAAATCAAGTGTTCCAACCACAACATTTACGTAAGAGTAAACTGGAGTCCATGTGGTAATAAAGCATGATGCTTAGGGGACTTGATAAAGTAATGGTTGAAAACTTTCCTTCTGATTTTCTAGTTGTATCTTTGATTTCAGCGAGGTTAGTTTTATAAGTCCTAGGCCTTACTGATATAATGATTCCTGAAATAGTATTGCTTTTGCAGTTTTTGAGGAGAAAATAAGAAAAAGCAAACCTGAGGGGGCACTGTGACCCATTGCCAGGCTTGGGAGTGGTGGTGGGGGTGGGCACTGTCTTCAAGCTTATTTAATCCAAAACCATATTAACCATATGTTGGGGTCTTTATTTTGCTTCACAGAAACACACCCCTGGGGAAAACAACAACAACAACAACAACAACAAAAACAACAACAAACCATGCCCTAAGCAACGGATAGGAGTCACCCACATGGAATGGGCTTGACAGAATTCTGAAAAAAAATTTTTTCTAAGTCCTGAAAAACAGCCTTCCTGTCATATAATCCATGGCAATGTGTTGCTCTTTGTCAAAACATTATCTCAGCAAAGATAGTAGGGACATTAACAGCTTGTTACTGACTTGGCTTGCAAGTGACTGTAACAGCTCTGTGCTAGTGAAAGACAATACTTCTCTGATGTGCAAGGTCTTTCAATTACATGATGCTCTTCTTTCCCTTTCCTCACTCCATAAAATGTTTTCATGTAGTTTAGGAGTAGTTTACACACACACACACACACACACACACACACACACACACACACTTATAGAGATCCATATTTTACCCTCTTATAATTTGGCTTGGAAGATAAAATTCAAGTATCCTTCTGCATTGTACTTTTTATTTACACAATATGCCAGGCAGTATCCATTACTTACATGCTGTCCACTCCCTATTTCTTCAATATAATCAAATTCCAGGCAGAGAGGCTCAGCCGGTCCCAGAACCTGGAGGGAGGCTCCCCGCCTCCATCTCCGGCTCCTAGGGTAGAGAAGCTCAGCTGGTTCCAGAACCTGGAATGAGGCTCCCCCGCTGCCATCCCAAGCTCCTAGGGCAGAGAAGGTGAGCCATGTGGGGGCCAGAAGCACCGCCCCCCCCATAGAAATGGGAAGACATGTAAACAAGCCTCAAAAACAGAGTTCCAGATCACCAACAGCAACCCCAAAGGGAAATGAGATGGAACAATCTGACACTCAACCACCTGGACTCTCTGAACAGGCAACAAAAGAGGATCTGGTAAAAATGAAATCAGAAATAATTACTCAGATAACAGCAAAGATTTTGCTCATAGTGCAAGACATGATTAATAAATCTAAAGAGGACACAGATAAAAAAATAGAGGATCTGAGGAACATGATGGAATCCCAACATAGGAAACAAATGGAATCCATAAAACAGATACAAACAGATTTCCAAGAGATTAAAAACTCCATCGAAAGTCTATGCAGCAGAATGAACCAATGTGAGGATAGAATTTCACATATAGAAGATAAGATTGCAATTAGTGAGGAGGAAAAGAAAAATTGCTTTAAAATTGTAAGGGAACATGAGAAATCAATCCAGCAGCTGCTAGACGATGCAAAGAAGCATAACATAAGACTGATTGGAGTCAATGAAGAAAGAGGAGAGAGTACAGATGACATAAAAAAAACTGTTCACAGAAGTGATGGCAGAAAACTTCCCAAGGAGGGGAAAAGAACTTGACATACAGATAAGTGAGGCATATAGGACTCCAGCTAGGCTTGATCAAAAAAAAATCTACACATAGGCATATAATAATTAAGATTCCAGAAACCCAATAGAAGAACAAAATTCTACAAGCAGTTAGAGAACAGAAACAAATCACATACAAAGGAAAGCCCATCAGAATCACAGCAGACTTCTCAGTGTAAACCCTCAAGGCAAGAAGAGCTTGGAGTGATGTATTTCAAGCCCTAAAGGAAAACAGCCTCCAACCCAGATTGATGTACCCTGCAAAACTATCTTTCAAAATTGATGGAGAAATAAGATACTTTCATGACAAAAAGCACCTCAGAAACTTCATGAATACCAAACTGGCACTCCAAAAAATTTTAGACAATACCCTAGGAAAAGATAATGAGAATCACAACCCCAGGAAACCCAGCAGAATGAAACCATTGGGTGTGACAAATTAAATGCAAAGCGGGAGAATCCAACAAAAAGAAAAGGTCATGACAAGGCTTTTAAAACTTTTAACTTCATCTCCCTAATGAGTGTATAATTCAATCTTATTATTGTACTGATTAGTATTTTTCTGATTCTAGAGTTGCACACCTTTCCTTGAGCTATACTGGCTATTTATCATCTTCTTATGTCTACATTTTAATTGGGTTGTCTATTAATGAGCTCTAAGAATTCATTATATATTCTGGTCATAGGTTATATGCATTGTAAATATGGTCTGTTTAAGGACTACTTTTCATTTTAATGATGTCATTTAAAGTTCTAAATTTTGATGGAATCTCATTTATCAATTTTTTTCTTTATACATCATGTCTTTTGTATACTAGGTAGTTCTTGCCTACCCTAAATTCATAAGCATTTTTCCTTATAATTTCTTCTTAAAGTTTTATACCTTTAGGCTTTCATATTTAGGTTCATAGATCCCTTCAAGTTATTTTCATGTATGGAAATAAAGGGTTGAGGTTAATTTTTTATATATGGATACAAGGTGTCCTAAGTGGTGTTTGCTGAAAACACTCTCTCTTCCTCAGCTCTTGAATTGAGTTTATATTCTATGAAATGCTAATGTTAATTAATCTTTCAAAACTCAGTGGGCCATATATGTGTGGTACTATTTCTAGACTCTCTGTTTTATTCCAATGATCTATATGTCTTTCCTTACACCAACATTACCTTGATTAATGTAGCTTTAGAAGAAGTCTTAAAATTAGGTACTAAATGTCTTCCAACACTGTTTTTGTTTTTGTTTTTGTTTTTAACTTTTCTAGGTCCTTTGTACTCCTACATAACTTTTAAATTTCAATATCCAGTTCTTCATTTATAGCAAGTATACACAGACCTGAATTTTTATATATACCTTGTGTTTTCTAATCCTGCTAAGTTCAAGTACAAGTTCTAGGGGCTCCTAGAGATTTCTTAGTATTTTCTCTGTAGATGATCATTTCATCTACATATAAAGATTTTGCTTCTACCGTGCCGATCCTATCCTAGTTGTGCCATTTTATTGCCAGACTATTTTGGTGGCGACTAGGTTTCAAAGTTTAATGGATAGATAAAGGGTAAACATATTTGCCCTTGTTCCCCACCTTAAGGAGAAAGCATTGTATCTTCTCCATTTATACGCTGGAAGTACGGAGTACACGTCTTTAATCTGTTGAGAAGTTTCTGTTCTACTTCTAGTCTCCTGATAACTTTTACCATGAACAGCTGTAGAATTTAGTCCAATACTTTTTCTCCAACTAGTGACAGGATCATATGGCTTTTTCCTTTCCTCTGTTAAAATGATGACTTTTGGGGGTGGATGTTCCAATGCTGAACCAACACTGCCATCCCTATAATAAAACCACTTTCTACATCCTGCCACATCTGACTTCCAATAGTTTGTTTTGTTAAACAAATTTCTATCTCTGTTTATACTTTTTTCTTCAATTATCTTTATCCAGTTTTAGGATTAGCGCAATGTTGAGTCCTAAAATGAGGGGAGACATGTTCCTTCTTTTTTCTGCTTTAATTGTTTGATATAATTTATCAGTTAAAATGTGTATGAGCCTGCTGTTGTCATATAGGTAGGTTTTCAAGCTAGAAATATACTTTCTTTAATAGGTGCTATTCAAATTTTATATTTCCTCCAGAGTTAGTTTCATTAATTCGTCTTCCAAGGTACTTCTTAGTTGTCAAATTTATTTCAAAAAAGATTTTTGAAATATGCTTTCTATATCCTTTTAAATTCTGTCAAATCTGTGTTAATGTCTCCTAGATCTTAATATTGTAATTTAAAAAATGTATAACTGATATTGTGTAACAGGAAGAAAAGGTCTAAAGGAGCAGGGGAAGTGGGAGGGGTAGGGGAAAGGAAAAAAGGGAAAGGAAAAAATATGAGAAGAGGAAAAAAAATGGAAACAAGGTCTTTGCAAATAGGGAAGAGTGGAGGGGGTGAAGGGAGGGCAAGGGAAGGGGAAAAAAATAACAACCAAGAGACTCATGTAATGATACAAGATCCCAATGATGAATGTAACTGTGTTTTACACCTAAAATTTACCAATAAACTTAATGGGGCAAAAAAAAAAAAGAAAAAGAAAAAAAAATCAAATTCCAAAAATATTTAGGGTGTCAGTTTTCCCAGGTAAAACCCTTTTCACCTTTCTAGATTTCCTTTCAATTAAAAAATGGCTTTATGTTTCAAATGTGGCCATTAAGATACAAGTAGATATCAAAAAAGCTTCCAGATAAGCTATTATTTCCCCAATTAAAAAGAGACCTATTTGATATGGCCATTTTATTTTTCTCCTGTTCTTCTCAACTTGAGCATGGATATAATGCTTGCCTACAGAGCATCCATTTCCTGACTATGAATATGGACAAGTAATAAGAATGGCACAACAGAAAGTTAGAATAAGTCTTGGTCTCGACAACTGTTTAAGCAATATTTTTGAATAGCATCATGGGACAGCATGCATCAAGATTTCTTATTACATAATGAAAAGGAAACCCTAGATATTTGCAAACCCCAACTTAGAGTTAAAGAAACATCCTTCTTCATAAATAAAAGGCACCCTGCCTACCTCATAAGCACAAAGTCCTGAGTTCAATCCCAGGTACTGAAAATAAATGAATAAATAAATAAATAAATAAATGTCAATCAATACTTACCCATCTGGCTTGGGGATCTATGGGAAATGGGAATGTTTACAGCTATGCTAAAGTACTTCAATAATTGGAGTACCATTAGTACAAATGAATGTTTTAAAATGTTGTCCTGTAATGTATATGAATTGCCTGGAACTGAGCCTGTTACAGAGTAATGAGTTTATATATTGTAGTTAATTGATTATTTTTAGTGGCAGTTTAAGGACTAGAAAACCCATGCTTTCTGACTCCAATTCTGATGTTCTTTTTATTTTGCCAATATGTGAATCAGCAATGAAAGGAGCAGTGAGAGCCTAAAGTCGGTAATTCCCAACATGAATGTTATTTTCTTCTCCTAGGAAAGAGCATAGGACACAATGACTAGATTGAAAAACAGAATGCGAGTTCTTATTGGAACTTTATTTTTCAAACCCAAAGCGATTGCTTTCAAAAACCCATGTTTTTGTTGCTATTCTAGACATAAACTGCTTTGTCAGTGTGATGATCCAAAGGGTTCTTTCTAGAGTAAATTTTTAAAATGAAAAATGCAACATGCATAGAATTGTGTGAAATCAAAGAAGTTAGCTATAAAAATATCTATGATCCAGAAGTTCATAAATTGGTTCTTCCTAGAGTTGTAGGACTAGCAGGCTGGTAAATTTTGGAAAAAGTAATTCTGCCAATAATGAGTTAATGCCATTGTGACGTAAGGTTGTTTTAAATAGAAACAAATATCTGCCACCAAAACAGAGAATGTCCCACTGTTCATCCCTGTTATAGTGAAGAGCTAAAGAATTTTGATTACTACCAATATTAAGATGGACTTTGATAAGCACATCTGCTAACAAATGTGCACAAAAATGTAAAGTAATTTGATGGTGACACTAAGGTCACTCTCAGGTATCCTACAGTGTTTAGAATGTAGCCAGCAGGTAGAAGACTACAAAATTACATGATGATGATGCAACTTACAGGTGTAAGTAGGGTCTGGCAGGATGGTGGATGGACTTGGTCTTTCAAATAATAAAGATAAGATTAAGAGGTTTTAGGAAGTAGTAAAGGAAAAAAGAGGTCGTCAAATGTGGGAAGAAGGAAATCACATGAAATTATTCATATATATTTACAGGTATACCAGTTTCTACCAATTGGAAATAAGAGCAAAAGCCTGTCTAAGATTTGGAACTGATATCAGGTAAAATATAACCCGACTATAATAATAAGTCTGTGGTGAATTATAAAGTGAAACAATTTCATAATATTTATAGATTCTCTTAATATCAACAGTAATTGACTTTTTGTGTTCAATGTACACTTATCAATCATGTAAGGCCAAAACAAACTTTTCTTTTCTAATATATATCAATTATTACCTAATACATACATGAAATAAAAGCAAATCCCCTCAAAGAAGAACTTTCCCCCTCCTGCCTCCTCTCTCCTTTGCAAGTGTTACTTCAACCATGCTTGGACTAGTTATAGTCAAATGTACCAGAGCTCTTCTATATCAAGTTACATACGTACTCACAGATGAAAATCTATAAGGAATGATTTGTACATTATTCCTTAAGAGAAACCATAAAATTTATCAATATCCTTTTGATTCAGTAGTCATTGAATTACATAGCTTATGAGCTTAATCAGAGTCCTTTGTGCCTGGGAGAACATTAAATTCCACCTTTAACTCTGTTGTAACTTTGGTTCCATCTGAGAGCTGTCCCCACATTTTAAGACTTTTTTCTTTTGTGTGGCTTCCAGAATCTAACCCTGAAAGTCAGTCATGAATAGTTCCTTTCACAGTCTGTTCTCTAGTTTTGTAATATTTTAGCAAACAATTCAACTAGGACAACTTTCAGAGACCTGTCCATTCAACCCAGACATGGGTCAGTAGAAATCAGGAAATAGCAGTGCTGAGAAGTAGCCCGTCAGTGATTTCTGTGTCTGAATTTGTGGAAAACCATGCCCATGTCGGCATAGTGGGTTTTGATCTTGATTGTGCCTTGTAATGCAAGAAGATTGTGTAATTATGAGAGAATGTCTGACCGTGTTCCTCCGAGTTTGTCATGCCACACATTTGATAACAGTGAGATGTGAACAGGATTCAAGGTTGTATTATGACCATTAGATAGTGTTCTAAAAAGTAAATTTAGAGGCCTAAAATATTTGTGGCGTGTACTACATCTTTTGAAACGCTTGAACATTTTCTGCTTGCAAAACTAGATCGATATGAACTTTTATTTTTATATTATTACACTTCATGAGATTTCACTAAAAGGCTTAGGAACTTATTTGTGTTCTTTCAGTGCTCAAGTAGAAATACGTTTTTTTATTCATGAAATAGTGCTGATATATTTCAACTGAAAATAATAAAAATAATTTGATTAGTGAAACAGAATATTGCATGCTACTGTTAAATCAAAACATACATGGCATTAACAATAGAAATGAGTTTTCTCAAAGAAGGATATCATTGTTTATTTAAATGTAAGGTAAGATAAATATGATTTTTTCAAAAGGCAAACCCAATATAGTAATAATATTTAGTTTCCAATAGTTTAAACAAACTTAAATTCAAAGCTTTCTGTTTACTTTTTAACACTATCAAAAGCACTGATGTTCAGTTTTGATTAACACTTCAAATCCAAAGGACATTATGAATATCATTGCTAGAGTTCCTGTAAATTATGTTTGTATCCTTTATATCCTCATATTAATGGTAAAACTGTATGGATCATATAGATGAGGTGTTTGAAAGAAGGATGGATACCACATTTTTGGATGTTATATGTTAAGAAGAATTAGAAGTATTATACTCCTTCCAAATAAATTATTCAACAAACATGTTTGAGCAATAACCACTGACCAGTTCTTTTGAAATATGGCCAAGATACAATATCTGGACTTGATGTATCTCTAGCCTGGAGGAATAAAACTGTACAGGAGTGATCAGAAATTATATGATGGACATTTTCATGGGTTTTCAAAGTAGAATTATTAAAGAGAATGGACTGTAGATGGAAGACAGAGAGAAAATTAAGGAAAAAACCAATCTTGAGAAGAGTTAACCATGTAGTTTCTGAGCTGCCATTAGGGACTGGAAGAACAGTCGAACAAGGAATAACAAATCTGTGTCTGCCATATCATAGAGTTTCTTGTTTGCAAATTAAAATTAAATTATTTCTGTAAAGAATAAAAGAGATAATTAACATAAAGTTCTTAGCATACAGTAATAAGTAAATACATTTATGCATCTGCTCTTGCCCTGAAAATGTGAGTGAATTTTCAGATGATTATAGCCACCAGAAGCTTCCAGGTGAACTTGCAAACAGTGGGATAGAAACATAATCCCAGCTACAATCTGTTTGAAGTTTTGACATTCGGAGTTCCTGAGCATAGTAATTGGTTGTTTTATAACTTAAGATTAGGAAAATTGTGTAATTGAGTAATTGCATACTCACCCAATCCACCAACCCAAGTCTGGATTTACTAGTGGAGACTAGTGATAAATAGAATCTTTTTTAATGAATGTAATCATGGATGTATAGTGTTTGAACTGAAATGGGAAGTTTGGTGTCCCTAATAGCAAATGATTTAAATATTTCTTCAGTCTCAAATCAAAACAGAGTTTAAGGCCAAGCCTTGGAGAAAAGGTCTGATTCACGCAGGGAAAGTCTCAGAGTAAGTGCAGTGAGACCAAGAGAACAAAATAGCTAGAAGTGTGTATGTGTGTAGCTAAAGAATGATTGATAATTTGAAATAGGAAAAGGTCCAGAGTTGTATGCAAGGTGGGAAGGGAAGGGGAAAGGGAAGAAGGGAAAGAAGAAATTATGAGAAAAGAAAAAAATAAAAGGAAACAAAATCTATGTAAATGGGGAAGGGAGGACAGGGGAATGGGGAAAAAATAAGAACCAAGTTATATCATGTAATGGTACAAGATCCCAATGATGAATGTAAATGTATTGTATACCTACAATGTACCAATAAAAGACTTAAAAAAAATGGGATATTAAAGATTAAGACTTAGTAATGAAGGAATTTACTTAGTGGAAAGTTTATTTTAGAAGACACTGTGGTGTTGACTTGCGGTTTATAAGGACTTTCTAACACTTCAGAGAAAGCCTATGGGAGAAAAAAGTATTATGAGCAATGTAGATTTTGTGAAGGTATTTATTATTGCTCACAGTAGCTATAATGATCATATACCAATCTTAACCCTTTGCCACAGTCAAAGCTGTTCAGCAGAAGACAATTGTTATTATATTGTTAAAAAATAATTGAAATAAGAATATAGGAAAACCACCACCAGCCATTAATCTTCTGTCCTGATAATCAATTAAGCATACTGGGGAGTAATGTAAGGCATGTTCTTAAAATGATCTAATCATTTGCCTTTGGTATGGGGAAAGCAATGCAAAAATAGCTCCTATTTGCAATAATGACCAGCGTGAGATATGTCACAACCTGCGAAATGAGTGCCAACTAACTTTCAGACTATGCACATTCCACATGATGAAAGAAAACAACAGAATTTCTCACAAAGTGTACCATATCATAGCAAAAGTTCTTTTTGGTAAAATCAGTCAATGCACAATGCTTCAGGGGAAAACTTCAACAACAATAGAGTCACTAGCTACAGAGACAGCTGAATCCAGTTGTGTATGTTTGATAGCTGACAGGAACTGATAGATGGTTTTAAAAAAAGAAGGAAATAAAATTCTGGGAAAAGAAATAATGATAACAATGGGAATAAAATGGGCCCTAAAAAGGAATGGGATGATTGACTACAAAGTTCATGGTGACGTCTTCACATTGGAGAAAAAGACTTTTATTCCCATATGTCTGAATAAAGATATACTAAGTGAGTATAGAGACACAGTGAGTTGAAAAGAGTTGGTAGGAGAGAATCATAAATGCTATCCTCAGTCACCCCAAAGAGAATGTAATTAAACTGAAAATGCTGGATTTTCTATGTTGAAATTAAGGGAGAAAGATTAATCAATAATATATAATCTTCCAATCCCCCAAATTTACTTCAAAGTAGAGTAGATTTTTTTAGGTATCATCCTCAGGTAATTGGAAGAAATACAAAGATATTGTAGAGAGTAAGAGGCAACAGGCACACTTAACACAACATTTCAGAGGATAATATGTCAAAAAGTGATGAAGATTGTTATAATGGAGTTTGGAACTCCAAGTGTTCACTATGCGTTTAGCTCTATTCTAAAACTGTTCAAGATTTTTCTATTCTGTTTGTAGTTCTGTGATTCTGACATACTGACATATCTTGAAGATCCCTGTCTTAACCAAAAGTAACATTTATCATCTTAACTTGTAAAAATCCAATAACTTGTGGGATTATCTCAAGATATCGTACCTATTAGACAAATGTCATATTGAATAATGACTACTTGAATGAATCAATTTTTGTTTAGTGTTAGGTAATGTGACATCAAGAAGTAAAGAATAACAATGATATAAATATAATAGTAGAAACAAAGTAGATAATTTTACAGAGACAAAAGAAAAATAAACAGAAAGAGAGTGAAATAGAGAGATGGGATGAGTCATAAAAAAGAAAAGTCACCAGGATAAGAGGTCACCTACATTCCAGCAAATGAGCTCATGTCCAGCTACTTGCATGGCCATAGCCGTACAAAGACTGTCACTCAAAATGACAATCTAGGGACACTGTGGTAGCAAATGATGGGGATAAACAAATGCATCATTAGGTAACTTATACAAAACTCCATAATATGGGGCAAGCTAAAGTATCTTTGATGAATTCAAAAGAAAAATTCAGTCAAGTTCTTGATTTAACAGCTAATATAAAGTGTGTGATGCCTATGAATCACGAAGCCTGAATCCTCTGGAAATTATGGCCAAATAACCATTCTCTGTAATATAAAACTTCTGAGCTGCTTATACTTTTTCCCAACCTATTCAACATTATTTATTAATATTCAGATATTTGAACAAATATGAGCATTTAAAGTACATTTATCTTAAGAAAATTATGATTTGTGTTAATAAAAGTTATACTTTTAATATCCAACAATGATTACAGTGGTTAAATAAATTATGATATAGGTGAATAATTTTTATCACATGCAAAATATGCATTAAAATGGTGTTATGTTCACACCATGATATTATGTGAAAATAATGAATTGAAAATTATTTATATCATGATTTTTTTGTTTATATAATAGTGAAAATATAAAGTAAGTTTATTAACGTTGATAACAAGTAGTGAACTAGAAAAAATTTTTTTCTTTATATATCATATGTTCTCTTAACATTCTAGTTTACAGAAGGTATTTGATAATTATGAAAATCAAGAAGAGTTACTTGAAAATAAATATTGAGGAGAAAAAGCTCATGTTTTGTACATAAAATCTACTAAAAACAAGCATGCATAATATTTTCCAACAAAATATTTATAGTTTTTAAACAAATATCTTATCACTGACTATCAGAGGCTAACCTTAATAACTTGGAAATTCCATTCTAAAACGTTCAAACATATAGTTATTGTGTCCTGGCCTTAAAAACTAAGTTAGGAGGTAATGTTGTGTATAATAAATTTGCATATAGTCACAACTACTGAATCCTTGGTATTATAAAACTGTGTGAGTCAAGTGTCATGGCAGGAATATTTAATTTTCTAGGAAAATCATTCCTGCTAAGCCACGTAAGTAGAGCCAAATAATTGAGGAAGCTCTTGGTAAAAACAGGATCCATAAAAGTCTAGTTTTACAATGAAAATTTACTTAAAATGTAAGTATGAGCAGAATAAATGAACCAATGGATGAAATGCATGTGCCTGGTTGGGTATCCTGGTGAAGGGTTAAATAATGTGAGTATCCATGAAGGATTAGTAAAGAAATACATTTAAAAAGTTGTAGTGTAAAAAGCACAATGCTAATTTGTCATTCTGAGGACAGAAGTGTTCCACATCACTCACTGCATTAGAAGGAAATGATATCAATGAAATTTGGTGACATCAAATATTTAAAATATCGCAGTTCAGGAATGAAGTGTACGTCCAACAGAAATGTTGGAATCTTTGGAAGAGAAGAGAAATTTTTTATGGTGAAGTAATTTTAAAGATTAAAGTTGGTCTGGAATGGGAGAAGTCTACAACAGTGATGACTAGAAAGAGATATGGAGTTCAATAGCATAGTATTTGAATATAAACATGTAAAAAGATAAGAAAAAACAAATGACTAGAAAGTTGTCTATAGAACCAGAAGTAAGGAAATTTTTTATTGTCTCAATTGAGAAGTTTCAAAATCAATCTCTTGTGAAATGAAATATCTTTTGCTATGCTCCCAAAATTTTAATAAATATAATGATAATAGGAACACATTATCATATTTCTTTGATTTAATCATTTGATTATGCTCCCAATGTAATTTTTTCTTTAATAAATGACACCCAATATGCTTCATTAATTAGTAGTTAAATTTCTTTTTTAAAAAATTAAATGCTTGCTTGTATCTCTCACACTGTAATGTAACATCCTTCTGTGAAAAGATACTCAGTATCTATTTTTAAAATAAATAAGTCAATGTACGGGTTTGTGTATGGATAGACAAGAGCCTCCTAGAACATAGGGTATTATGATTGTATCAAATATATCAGCCTTAGACATAAAGATAATTCATTAGCCCATTCTTCAGCCTCTAATATGGATTTTCTTACTTTCTGACTTTCAAAGTTTCAAATGAAAGAACAAGAGCTCTTCTCTGTAGCAAAAGTATGAATTCTTCTAGATATAGTCATTTTAATTAGGAGGGAAAACATAAGATTTTAAAGAGCAGAGCATTCCAGGCAAATGAATAATTTGAATAAAGCAACCCCGTAACTATTTGTAATTAAAAAAATGGAGAATATGAAGTTACATAGTAATGAATAATTTTAGTGGAACCATCTAGACAGTAAGCATTTGAAGACATCAGCTCTAAATCATATTTCTCCATGTAAGTATAGTGACATTCACCATTTAAAAGTTATATGTTTAAAGAAATGAAAAAGAACACATAAGATCTTACCATGTTTTTTGACTAATTAAGTGGATAACAATAACTGATTTTGTATTATGTTCAGGAGTCTTGTAAAATGCTTCAACCCATTGTTAAATCTGTTCTAAAATAATTTCTAAGTCTTCTGACCACTATTTTATAGCTATGGAAATTGAAACTTCCCAAGTCATGTAGCCCAAGTGTATACAACGAGCAGTCCTGGGCAAAGATCCAAACTCACGTCTCTGACATCACATCTGAGCTTTTAACTAGTATGTTACACTGGTTTTCTAATACTAAAAATCACATATGTAAAAATGTTCTTTCTTAATATATGTACCCATGAGAACAATATTTTAGTTGCTATGGATATTTATATGTAACATAACTACTTTTTTTTTCTACTGAAACTGTTTCCATTGCCTAGATCTCTAGTACCTATTTATATAGACAAATATTACATTCAAATGTATGTTAAAGACAATCTCTACTATAAATCAGTCACAATTTACAAAATCTACAATAATTTATAAAAATTATTTTTAAAACCTTTAATGAAGATAGTGACACCCTTGGCTAAGAGATTTTTCCACATGTGTATCTGCCCATTAACAGTGTGATTGCCTAGAGATCAGGAGTAGAACCTTAAATATCTTTTTCATCTACAGAGCTTTGCTTCTAGTAGGTTGGTGCCTGATGAATGGCATGATATTGAATCATTTGGAAATAATGTAAGTGCTGAGCAAATGACACATATTATCAATTGTCATATGATTATTGATGAGTTAAACAGTAAGACATCACTTTAGATTTGAAGCATCAAGACATGAAAATATCATCATCCCATACCCTTGTTTGGAATCAATTGAAAAATTTGTTTTCAATTTGTGGAAAAGTAAAATGACAAAGATGTCCTGTCTGCTGAAGCTAGGAAAATTGGCTTCACAGCTGGCTGACTAGTTCATTCAGCAAGAAATCGGTCAACTTTCAAGGACCAGAAAAAATGCATTTCACACAGTGCCAAGAATCATATAAAATTGCTGAGCCAACTGGGAGTTAAAGAACTCAGGCAAATTAGAGCTAGCTTGGAAAAATAAGAAACAGATCAAATCCACATTGATCTTCTCAAGCTAAACTAATACTATATCTAACACGTCCTATTTTACCAAATTTTCTTTTAAATCTTTCTTACTGGAATAAACATGCAGTCTTAAAACTCTGAGTCCTCATAGTTTATGGCCTTCTTTTTAGTCATTTGTTGTTGGTTGTCTTCCCAAGTTCTGTTAAGGCAGCTCATCTTTCTCAGAATATGTTTTCTGGTTTTCCTGCAAGTTTTCTGGCTAGAATATTATGACTACATTGTAGGATGTGCCTCCTATCAGTTGGGGCGCAACTGAAAACTCTCTCTCTCTCTCTCTCTCTCTCTCTCTCTCTCTGTTTCTCTGTCTTCTGAGGAAATGGAGAGGAAGTTTTGTCATTTACAGTGTTTAATATATTTCCTGTAAATGTGTAGGAAATGTCTGTTTGAAGTTTTGAAGCAAACTTACCTTGATGTTCACAGGAATGAGACAAACTTCTTGATGAAAGAAATCATATTCAAAAGAGATTGCTATGAGAGGAAGGCCGCCTATTTATTTACATGAAGATCAAAGAAGCTTCATATGAATTGAGACTATTTTTTTTCCCTGAGTGACTGGCAAAAAGTAATCCACATGACTGAAAGAGAAAAGTGGTCTCTGTTGATTTTATTTTGCTTGCATGTGATAAAAATATTCAGCATACAAAATGATGTGCTCATAAAATTTATTTTTTCAGGAAATAATTTATATTTTCCATACTGATAAATATTGAATTCTAATATAATAAGTGAACATTTTGTTTCGTTAATATTTTGACTACTTTGCTCTTTAAGAAATAACCAACAATTTGGCTTATGTCAACATAATAGAAGCTACTCTTAACAAATAACTGCTATCAATGATTAAAGGCCTTTATAATCAAAGCCAGTAGAATATTGTGTGGATGGTAGAATAATTTAATACAACAAACGGAATTCCTGTAAATATCCAAGACCATAAAGATTTGCTGCCTACTACAATATTCTTCTGTCTGTAAAAGACTGGATGTTGCGTCCAAATGAGAAACTTGAGAGTCATGTTTCATGACAGGGAAAACCACACATTCTTATATCATTAGCTTTTTTCTCCTTTCATATATTTTACCTCCTTTTTCTCTTGCTAAGGTTGGCTGAGCTTTAAAGAAAAGGAAGGGAGGTAAAAGCGCAATCAACCTCAAAAATCACTTTGGCACAGCACAGCAAACCACATCCAATTAAAACATTAAACAGTATGCTAATAATTATGTTTCCTATAGTGCCTTTTCATCAACGATTTCAAAGTCAAATTTACAATTCCTCAATTATGCTTTGGCTATTTCTAATTCTGATTGCTGGCAAATTATCTGCCTTTCCCCTTACCTACCTAACTCACTGCTGGAGCTCCAAATGAATTTGATGAAGGACATTCATTTCGCCTTCCAAACTGCTAGCTTTGTGTTCTCCATCTTGTTTGGCCTTTGCTCAGCTAACTAAATGACTGATTCTGAGTAATTTGTAAGCAGAAGTTGGCCAATTCTAAACTGTTAAGAATTTGAATTATAGAATTTTAAGAATGAATGTTTATGATGTTCAGTCATAAGTGATTAACTCGAAGTACTTTACCAAAATTCAGCTCCCAAAAGCAAAAGATGGTTAATAAAAAGCATAACTTAACTATAAACTTGCAAATTAGTGTGTTCAAGACTCTTAGAAACAATGGTGTCTCTAAATGGGTTATAGATAAATATGTTGCCCCTGACCTAAATCCTCAGTATTTCTTTAATATTCTTGTTTTTTCAACAGATACATGAAGTTTAAGCTTTATACAGACTATTTAAATTCCTAATTAGCCTGGATCTAAGCAAAAAGAAAATTATTGAATAATGTTACTTTTTTCTGTAACTGTACTTTCATGACCTTCAGTAATTTAATAGACCATTCCTGGGCTTCTACAAATACATTTATTTTTCCTAATTTTAAAATTAATAACTAACCTCACATATATGTACAAGTACATTTCATCTTATAGTTCCTTCCTTTAGAGCAACAACATTTTTTAGCTTGTTATGTTCTGTCATTTTATTCTTCAGGCTTGATTTTTAAGGGCTCAGGATTAATGCTTCTTTTTATTAAAATTTCTTTACATTGTTCAAGCATTTTAAAAGCTATCCTTAAATTAAATTAGAATCCCTTACAATCAGAATTTAAAAAACAGTAAATGTTCAATCCCTAAACATGTAGGATCTAATTTCAAACCTGCTACTAACTATCAGTGTATTATTTAGCAATCCAGATAAATATCCTAGTACTTGGCATCCTTATATTTAAAACACAGTGAATGATGTTGTTATGTCTCTAATAATAAAGAACTCAAGGTTAACATTTATTGTTATGTGCCTTGAAAATCCTCATTCTTCATTACCAAAGACTTCCATGTATGTTTGATGCTCGTAACAACTTAAAATACAAATCTAGAATTTTTAGGAAAATCTAGAGGGAGGTACAATTAAAACTACACAAGTTGTTATTGTTATATGTTAATTAGCGTGCAGTATTCTTACGTGACATTCTCTAGGCTTGTCTTCTTGAATGACATAATATTGTCCCACTGTGAAATAGGCATTTCAATTTTGTATTTACTTCTAATATTTCTCAACGGGAACCTTGTTTAATGATATAACATTTGTAAAACCCTTTGAATAAAGGAATCATTTAAATGGAATGTATTCTTGAGCATTACCCCCTTTACTCTCCCACTGGATCCATAAAAAATCAAATAGGGCCTACTGTGATCTTTTAGGAGCATAAAAGTGTCATAAATTGACTCTCCTCCTGGCTACAGCACCCCCTAGAGGAACTGCACCTCATGCAGATCTGTAAGTGAAGTTATGAATCCCAGGCCACAAAACCTCCATGGAACAAAGCAGGGGAAATTGACAAGCTGAAAACCTTTCCCAAGCTCACACATAGTTTCAAGTCAGCAGGCAATAGGAATTCGTTTCTCACAAAGCTCAAGAAAATGCAGGACAGCGATCAGATTTTCACAAGAGGCAACCCAGGCTTTTGGAATAAAAAATGACACCGCATAAATTAAATAATTTGTGTTTAGTTATTTTGCTGCCGTTGGCCGATACACTCATCCCTTTCCTATTTTCCTCTTCATTCTCTATTAGGGTTCAAGAGTTATTATTATGTAGATTGATCGGTAAAAAGAAAGGTAAAATATACATTACCAATATCAAAACGAAAAAGAACATTGGTGCAGACCCTAAAGTCAATAAAATGAAAATGTGAAAATATGATGAACAATTTTAAGCCAATAAATTCAGCAATTTGGAATACATTTTGAAAATCAAGTTTTTCATTGAAGATCTGCAACTTTTGGTGCTTGTAAATTTTGCATGACTAATTTAAAAATTCATAATTTATAATGAAATATGTATCTAAGCAGGATTTTACAGGAGAATGGATATAGAAAAAATGACAACACTTCTTCTAAATTGCTGAATTTATTGGCTTAAAATTGTTCATCATATTTCCATATTTTCATTTTATTGACTTTAGGGTCTGCAACAATGTTGTTTTTCCATTTTGATCTTGGTAATGGATATTTTACCTGTCTTTTTAATAATCAATCTACACGAAGGCTAATCCATTATAATTTTTTTTTCAAGAATTCACTGTTGGTTTTCCTCAGGATTGCATGCTTCTATTTAACTGGTTTATACTCATCAATATTACAAGTTTGTTTTTTGTGTTTTTTTTTTTTTTTTTCTACCGGAGATTGAACTCAGGGCCTTGTGCTTGCGTGGCAGGCGGTGACACCACTGAGCTAAATCCCTGGCCCTTACAAGTTTTGATTTAAATTGCAATTCTTTGTTTTACCTTCCAAACTGGAAGTTTAGATCATTAATTTTGAATTTTCTTCTTTATTAATGTAACCATTAAGGTAATTTTTTCTCTCTAAAATCTATATTAACTGTAATTCACGTTTCAGTTTTTGAAATTATTAAGTTCTTGAAACAATCAAATCTTAGTTTTAAGTTGCACGTTGTTCTGAGTAGCATGATAAAATCTGGCCTCGTCTGGCTCTGTCCCACCTGGGACATAAATCATCTTTTTGTCCAGTGTATCTATAGTGTATATACTACCCAAATCACTACTCACATAGCTGCCAAATGAACTGTTTCTGAATTGCAGTGTTTGTATTAACCCTTACTTTTCTTAAAACTGGCCCCAAATGAGGCATCAGGGCATTAAACATGGAAGGATAGATTAAATCTGGTACTGTGTGGAGATACAGCAGAGCACAGGGGAAAAACACAGTGTGTATGGCTCATATATATATTGAAAATATTTAATTATTTTTCTTCTCACTCCTCACATCTCAGAGGATTTATAAAAGTTTTTTTCTTTTTCTCTTTTAGTACTGGGGATCAAATTTTGGACCTTGCGCTTGTGAGGCAGGCAGTGGAACCACTGAGCTAAATCCCCAGCCCTATGAGTATTTTTGATGTTTTTATTAATATATATCACATATCGTAGTTTACTTATTTAAAATTTATTATTCTATGGCTTTTACTATAGTCATAAAGTTGTGCATTCATGATCAAGATCAATTTTAGAATATTTTCATTATTCTCCAAATGAAGCCTCAACTTACTGAACTTTTACCCTCAATTTACTTTTACCCTCGATTTCAATTTCCACCATTACACTAGTCCTAGGCAGCTACTAATGTGTATTTTGTTTCTGTAGATTTGTCTATTCTAGATATTGATTATAAATGAAATAATGCAATGACATAAGGTTATTTTTGACTGTTTCTTTCACCATAGTTTGTTTTCAAGGTTCATTCATGTGGTAGAATAAGTACTTTCTTTCTATTGGCTAATGACAATTTATTATAAGGATATTCTACAGTTTATCCATTCATTAGATGGCAGGCATTTGTTTGTTTCTAGTTTTCGGCTATAATGAATAAGACAGCGGTATCCATCTGTGTACATGTGTTTGTATCTACTTATGTATTGATTTCTCTTGGGTAAACACCCAGAAATGAAACTGTCAGAATGTTGATAATTTTAACAATAGGTCTTCCAATACCTGTACATAGGAATAGTATGCTTTCCCATTTATTTAGTTTCTCTTTATTTCCTTCAACAGGGTTTTGTGGTCTTTGGAATATAAATTCTGCATTTCTTTTGTTGTTTACTCAAAGTGTTTCATTCTTTTAAAATAAATGTAAATAGAATCATTTCTTTAATTTCATTTTTGCTTTAAAAGTATGTTTAACTATAATTATTTATGCTTTTCTAAATATCTTTCAGCTACTGACTTGAAATATAATTCTATTTTTATTTACTTATGGTATCCATTAAGGAGACATTAAATCACCAAAAATTGTAAATTTACCTATTTTTAATTTTATTTTTGTCATTTCTTGCTTCATGTATTTAGAAGTTGTGTTATCAAATGTATATAAATTTAGGATTATTAAATTTTCTTATGAAATGAAAAATTTGTCATTATTTAATGACATAACATTTTATAAGATTATTTTACCTAATATAACATATACTACATTATTCTTTTAATGTTTGAAGGAAACTATTTTTGTTATCTAATTTTTCACATATCTGTATCTTATTTTAAGCCAACTGGTTAGGAAACATAACTTTTTAATAATCCAACAAAACAATCTCTGTCTTCTAATTAAAATAGTTGGACCTAATATATGTAACACAATTATGAATGTCTTTAAGTTTAAATCTATTATCTTTCTACTTAAAAAAACTTTTCACAAAAACTCTATGTTCATTTTTTCCTCTTTTGTACTGTTTGGATTTATTAATTTAATATTACATTTAATATATCACTGCCTAAATAATTTTGTTCATGATTGCTTTTTATGGTCAATAATTAATAGACTAACATCCTTAAATTATGGAATAGCATCCAGTAACCTCATATATTATGGTTAATGTAAAATACTTACAACTCTCCTCTGCCACTTCCTTTTTCCTATCCTTTGTGTTATTTTTAGATGGATCTATTTGTATATCTTGTACATAGGTTACAAACTGCAAGTTGTAGATGTTTTTGCCAAATAACTATCTTTTATAGAAAATAAAAATGAAAAAACTGTTTTGATTTAGCCAAATGTTTACTAGTTTCTTTACTTTTCATTCTTTTGAATGGAACTATGTACTCTTTATTTTTTATACTAGTCAAGAATTATCACATAAGTCAAGGTAAATACCAAGTTATTAAAATATCTAGTTATGATATTGAATTTTAATATTTTACTATATTTTATCAGTTTTAAAAAATGTATTCTAAATTTTGTCATTATGTATTTAATCTCAGTACAAAGGATTCAAGACCAAGTATACATGTTATATGCAATGGGGCAAGCTGGATGTTTGCAAGCTCTGTTTTAGAAAATGTAAATAGTATTTAATGAGTAAATTTAGACATTATTCTTTTTAATTGAAATTCTGGGTTTTCTTTAATAGGAAACTAATGGTTTTCGTCAACCTTTATGTGTAAAAATTAAAGTTCTCGTTCATCAATTTGAAAAAAGAGCATATGTATTTTAAATTATCATATTGTCTAGATGAATTTATTCTATAATAATTATGATGTGGTTCTCTTTATTATGTACAGTTACAAATTCCATAGGATGAATGTGATCATATGTTTGACAAATATGTACTAATAAAAAATGAAATTAAAAAATAAGCTGTGTCAAAAGTAGATACAAAGGAAATGTTAATTTCTTTCATCTTCCTTCCCTAGAATGAAATGTTTAAAGGAATGTTTTAAAGAAAAAGTCTTCTTTGTCTGACATCAGTATAGATATATTAGGGTAATAGTAAATTCTAAGTATGTCATTGGTATTCTACTGGGGACCCCTTCTATTTGGTCAGACATCCATATGTTTCTGTCAGGGTGTTTTGGATGACATTGACATATAAATTGATGAACTTTGAGTGAAACAGATTGCCCCTCCAATCACTTAAAAGCTCAAACAACAAAAATCACGGTGTCTCCCAAGCAAGGAAGGACTCTCCAGCAAACTGCTCTTGTACTTCATCCACAATGTCAAAACTTTCTGGTCCTAGAGCTGCTTCCAGTCTCTGGACTCAGAGTAGGACACTGGCTCCCCTGAGCCTTCAGCTTATTGGCTTACCTTGCAGAGTTTGGATTTGCTAGCATGTGAGCCAATTTCTCTTTTTCTTTTCCCAATTAAGTTTATTGGTACAGTTTAGGTATAAAATACAGTTACAGTCATCATTGAGATCTTGTACCATTACATGAGTATCTTGGTTCTTATTTTTTTCCCCTTCCCCTGCCCTCCCTTCACCCCCTCCACCCTTCCCTATTTGCAAAGATTTTGTTTCCATTTTTTTCCTTTTCTCCTATTTTCTCTTTTCCCTTCTTTCCTTTCCCCTACCCCCCCCCACTTCCCCTGCTCCTTTAGACATTTTCTTCCTATTACACAATATCAATTATACATTTTTAAAATTACAATATCAAGATCTAGGAGACATTACCCCAGATTTTACAGAATTTAAAAGGATATAGAAAGCATATTATAAAAATCTATTTTGAAATAAATTTGGCAACTTCTAAGAAGTACCTTGGAAGACAAATTAATGAAACTAACTCTGGAGGAAATATAAAATTTGAATAGCACCTATTAAAGAAAGTATATTCCTAGCTTGAAAACCTACCTATGTGACAACAGCAGGCTCCTATACATTTTAACTGATAAATTATATCAAACATTTAAAGCAGAAAAAAAAGGAACACGTCTCCCCTCATTTTAGGAAATCAACATTGTTGTAATCCTAAAACTGGATAAAGATAAGAGAAGAAAAAAGTATGAACATAGATAGAAATTTGTTTAACAAAACAATTAGAAGCCAGATCTGGCAGGATGTAGAAAGTGGTTTTATTATAGGGATGGCAGTGTTGGTTATGTGAGCCAATTTCTTAGAATAAATACCATACCACACCCCCACCCCATTTCCCACTTTTTCTGAAGAACTTTAATACTAGTTTTCTAATATTTATTTTTCATGATATGATTTTTATCACTTTAATTCCATGTATAATCACTCTTAACTAGAATAATACTTCACAGAGATTTAGGTTTCATCTGTCTTAACTTCTTCCTTTCTTTTTTTCTTTTTTTTTTTTTTTGATACTGGTTATCAAACTCAGGACCTTGTGCTTATGAGGCAGGCATGGTACCACTGAGCTAAATCCTGGGCCCAACTTCCTCCTTTCTTGCCCACACATTTTTAGATAATTCAGCACCCTTGAATTTGAATCCCTACAAATCCTCAGCAAGACTATCATGCAAATTTATCCTCAAAGCAGCACATTCTTAATAAATCCTTCTGATTTGCATTGTACATGTGTAATCAGAAAATATGGAAACATGAAAAAGGTGAGATTAAATTCTCTCTTGACCTAAAAAAGAGATAAACTATTTTTCTGAGCTAGCATCTTTATTCATATAACAAGTATGCAAACTTATCCTTCTATAAATTGAAAAAAAAATAACTAAAGCTCACAATCTAGAAATTATAAACCCAAAGAACCATAAATGAGATGGTTCTTTTCCAATAATAAAGAAATGCACTAAATTTTATGAGACAGCCTCCAAATCAGAGAAAGATTGACCAAAGACTTAACATTTAGATGATGGGTAGGATTGTTCTAAATTTAAGAGACAATAAATACTATAAGGAGCTACTAACAGATAAAATAACATGCAGCGGTTACGCAGCAGTTAGTAACCGATATTTTTAAAGTATTTTATAGTAAGTATTTTACATGGTGTGGGCCATATGGCCATGTCTGCTATAGATATTCTCTTGTACCATGAAAGCAGCTGGAGAAAAAACAAAAATAACAGTGATTAGTCATCCAATAGAATTTTCTTAGCTGGTGTTATGCTAGGTTTGGCCTGTGGGCCATCACTTGATACATCTTGATTTAGGTTATGGAAATAATCTATATTACTCCATTACAGAAGGTATAGTCTGGAACAGCACCTAGAGAAGAATTTTTAAGATAGATGTAAGCAGATCATGTAGGTTTATGAGTCCGATGCCAAGGAGTTTTACATTTTTCCTGAAGAAAGTGAACAAGTATTAATATTATTAAGGCAATGGAACAATATGATCAGCATCAGATTTTCTGAAATAAATCTGGGGCCAATGCCCAAGGGAAGATTATAATTAGGGAGCTACCAGAGATAATGAAGACCTATTAGGAAGACCTATTAATATTAAACAGACTAAAAGTGAGGTGATTGTTAGCGATTGAGAGTGAAAGAAAGAGACAAATATGACACTTATTTGTACTGTGTATTGACTTTAAGGGAGTGGAATAAGAGCCTCCACAGAAAATAGTCAGTAGATGAATCAAAAAGACTTGAGAATAAAACCTAGGATAATACAGTTGTTTAAAAAATGCATTCTAGTTGGAAGATGAGCAAAAACACATAAGAAATTTAAGATAAAAACATAAGAGTAGGTATTCAAAATCACTGATGAGAAGAAAAATGTACATTTAAACAATGAGTTATCACATTTTATCCTTTAGATTTTCAAAATTAAGAAGTGAATGATTAGTGATATTTACAATATAGGGATTCAAGTTCTTTGGCATAATACTGTTAGTGAAAGTACAGCTTTTTGGAACCTAGCAGGGCAATCTCACAGTTTTTACTGAATTGTACTATGTGTGTGTTTACTCTATAACTTAGTAATTCCACTTCTAAATTCATTCCATTGAAGATCAAATATAATACTGATGGAGGAAGTAGGAGATATTTATTAATTGTCATTTATGAAAGGGGGAGTGTGGTTGAACTAAGTGCTTACATATGGGAAATTGGTTAATGCGATCAGTACATAGCACTATAGCAGAAGTATTATAGTTGAAACATTCATTGTATTCCTTATAATATCCTCTTCATTGGGGCCTCCCTTTGAGAAGATTATATTCCCACCTAATTCTTATTACATTTGGAAATGTGACTTAACTTGCCAATTGCAGTATGAGTGGAAATGACATGCACCCTTTCTAAGCAGAAGCTTTAAGAAATGCAACATGGATCTTCTGGATATCTTTCCTTCTGCCCCATGAATGGGCTTATCCTTGACAGGAGCCCTTCCTTAAGGTTAGATCAGGGTGAAGTGGAGATAGAGCAAAGACACAGATTATATGTAACACAATTGAGAATTAAACTTCGTTTTGTAAGTTACTAGAAACTAGGTGATGTCTGTTATTGTAATTCAACTTCACAAAAGCTGGTGGAAACTCTGTGGAATACCATGTTACAGTTAGATGAAACTAAAAAATGTACCCAGGGCAACATGTATAAGTAAAGTGTAAGATGTCTAATGTAATATTAAGTAAATTAAAAACATAAATGAGTTGTGTTGGTTACTTTTCTTGTTGCTGAGACAAAATACCTTATACTCAAAGATAAAGGAGAAAGGGTTTATTTAGTTCACAGTTTTTAGAGGTTTCAGTCCATAATCCACAGGCTTCATGGCAAAGTGCCGCATGGCAGAGGGGCATAGCAGAAGAGAAACAATTCCTGGCACCCACAAGGTAGCAGAAGCAACAAGGGACCTTAACAGCATCTTTTTGCCCCTTTTTATCTTTTCCAGACTACTTAGGGCAGATAACATTCATGCTCTTAATCCTAATGCCCTTGAGCCTAGCATTGAAGCAGGAATCAATCACATGCTCTAGATTCAGCCACCTCAGAAAAAGCCACCTGGCTGCATGAGGCTTTGTGGGGGGGCATCTAGACCCAAACCATAACATTCTGCCCCCAAAGACTCCCTTTCAAAGGCATTTAGTCCATCTTTAAGAATTGTAAAAGTCCAAAAAGTTTCAGCATTGCTAAAAATTCAAAGTCTAAAGTCTCCTCTGAGATTTAAGGCAAACTCTTAGCTGCAAGCTCCCGTACAAATAAAAAGAAAGTTAAACGCTACCAATATTCAATGGCACAAGATAGACATTTCCATTCCAAAAGTTACAAACAGGGGCATACAACGGAATGAGACCAAAACAAGTCCAAAATCCTGCAGGGCAAACATTAAACCAACGGCTCCACTTCCAGTGTCCCTGGCAATCTGTGGCAAGTTGCAATCTCCAAAGAGGTGGGGTGGTTTCTCCCCTATGGCATTTCTGGTGGCTGTAGCCCTCATGGCTTCTCTCTTGTGAGGAGGCTCTACTTCCTCCTTGCAGTTTTCCTCAGACAGTCCACATACCTGGCTTCTCCAAACTTCTGCAGTCTCCACTGAACCTTTGGCTTCACACTCATAATCTCACCCACTGCCCCCTTGGGCACACTACTTGGCCCCCCAGGCCTTCTTCTGAAATCTGAATGGAAGCCTTCCTCACCCCACAACTCTTGCATTCTTCATGCACCTAAAACTAGCACCACATGGATGATACCAAGGTTTGCTGCTAGCTGGAGCCGTAGTTACGCTTCCTTCTCTCTTGGCTGTAGGAGTCCGGTGCCTACTAACCAAACCCCAAGGAACAACTTCTCTAGGCTGCTGCCATTCTGGAACATGATGCTCTGGGGCTGTTTTGTCAATGCAAAGTATTTCACTTTTACTATTCTGAGGCTGCAAAGGGTGGAGTCCTGCTGGTTCTTGCAATGCTTTCAGGCCATCTTCTCTATTATTCTGTTCTTTCTCAGCAATGAAGATCTCCTCTGTTTTATCTTTGGACAACTTTACTGGAGCTTCCTTTCTGGCCAAAGTCTAAACACTTTAAATCATTCTGCTGGGCTCTTTGCTCTTGATTCTCAACATAAATCTGGCTAAAAGCTCCCAACAGTAGCCATGCCACTGCCTCAACATTAGACAGCCTTGAAATTTCTTCTGCCAGATTAATTAGTCTGCTGCCCTTAATCTCAATCTCAGGCAACGTCTCTGGACATGAGCAAAATGCAGACAAACCTTCTGCCAAGCTATAACATACATTGTGTGGAGTCCAGCAGGCAATGTGGTCCTTCTTCCCAGCAGAAACCTCTTGAGTCTGGTCTTTACCGCTTTCTGTTATTCTGAGCTTTGACCAGAATCTCCCATACAGTACAGCCTAAGGCATTCTAGCTCTACTTTTTCAGCCCGCATCTCTGAACCTTTCCAAATTCTTCCCCTAAGGCATTCCTGAAGGCTCCTGAACCACATGATCCGGTGATGTCACAGCAAAAACACCACTTCTCTGGTACCAAATTTCTGGATTGCTTACTTTTGACATTTATGACAAAATACTCAACACCCAAAATTAAAGAAGAAAGAGTTTATTTAGCCTAGTCTTTAGAGGTTTCAGTCTGTAATTGACATGCTCCAAGGTAGACTGTCACATGGCAGAGGGATGTTTCAGAGGAGAGACACTTCATGGCACCCACAAGGTAGCAAAAACAACAAGGGAACCTTAACAGCATCTTTCTACCCCTTTTATCTTATCCAGACTATGAGGATTAGGGTGCTGTCAAACCAATCAGTGTACTGATTCAGTAATCATATGCCCTTAATCTCAGCATCATGCACTCTAGATTCAGCCACCTCTGAAAAAGCCCTATGACCACATGAGGTTTTGGGGATATAAGCCATAACAAAATCAAACTGCATTTATTAATTCAATGAAAAATATAAAATACATTTGTAGATTTGTCTATGGAATAGAGGTTAAAAAATGCCTCTATGGGGAATAGAGGTAAAAATATCCAAAACAATATATGAGCATTATCCTGCTTATGAATATGTGCATATTTATGAGAGTTATATGCTTCAAAAGAAAGATATTAAATATGTGAGTAGTAATGAGGAGTATAATTGATTCAGCCCTCTGCATCTGAGGACAAATAAAGGCAAAAAATACTAGAGTGACGTAGAGAGGATAGAAAATAATTTTAGAGAAGTTAGAAAAGGAAGATGTTTCAGTAAGTAGGGAGAGATTTAACAGTATTAAAATGCCATGAAAGGTCAATGAAGATAAGAATTGACAAGTGACTGTTTGTTTTTCTCATTATAAAGTCACTAATGTAGTCCTGTGTGTCTGTAATTGTAGACATTATGAAGCACGGGGCTGATTTGGAAGGGAAATTTGGAAGTGGTTTGTTGAGGAGCTGTGTAATTGCATCTATCTCTTCTTCCTGATCTTTTGCAGGAAACAAGACAATTTCCAGCATTACTTGTATGTCTAAATGGTGAAAAAAAGGTCTTTTCACTGTTTTTTGGGGTATCAACTCTTAGAGGTGTTGGCAATGTGTAAGTACAGTTCAAAGTATATTTGGCATTCAATAAAAATTGTCAGAACATTTTCACTGTAGTCTTGGAAAGATTATGGTTGTCTTATTCCAGAAAATGTAATAGTTAACTGGTAGGTAAGCTTTAATTTCCTTGCTATGATTCTATTTTCTGAGACCATTGGAGTAGTCTGTTAGCTTGGGGCAGGAGTGGGTGACTAGCAAGTATGGGCTGGCTTCAGTTCTGTCTTCAGGTGTACTCCTTGTCCTTGGCAGAATATTGGAAGGCAGGAGCCTCTGCACAGTACTGCACGTAGCTTCTCTCTCCTTCTGATTTCATATTTGCTTAACACAATTATATTTTTTTTTGCAAAATAAAGTATTGTTCTGTAGTTTATCTCCAGATGATTGTGCTCCAAATTTGGATTGGCTACCTTACTCCTCAATTTTATGACTTGTGAGCTTCCTGATAATGATGCACACGATACAGTTTTCTCTCCTCATACTTATTTTATGGGAAATATATTAAGGAGTTTGTTATAAGAAATGAGAATATTAATTAACATTAAAGCACTTTTAGCTCTAAATTCCCTATAGAAAAAATTGAATGAGAGAAAGGAAAGATAAATAATACAGAAATTATAGGACATTGTTATTTTAAATATCAGAATGAAAATTAGGAAAAAGGTTTAAAATTCTGAATAATGAAGGTAGGCTGTATGTAAGTAGGTTGAGAAGATATGTATGTAATTTTTATCCTCTATTCACTTCCATCTCTCACAAGATTTTTCTTAGATTGATTGCCTTCATTATAATTGGTTTGGGTTGATTATAGAACATACTTTCCTGATGTTCACCCAAAGAACAATTGTCCTAAGAGATATCCTTGAAAAATGAAGGGAGAATTCTGAATACTATATTATCTTGGAGATTTCCAATGCACATTATTATATAGAAGCTCTAAGAAAAACTAACTTAAGAAACTTCTAAAACTTGATTTAATATGATTTTTCCAATTTATTTAAGAAAGGAGTTTTCTCCTTTCCATAATAGCTATCAATAAGCCTCAAAACTAAATCATTTTGAAGCATCCTTTGGTAAATATGCTAAATGTATTCACATGCTAAGAGATTAAAACTTGATTATTATAACTCCTGGAAGATAATAGTCATTCAGTAAATATTTGGTGTTATTTAAAGCCAATAACTATACATTATTTCAGTTGATTATCTAAATAACACCTTAAGATTGCCAAGGTAGGTGTCAATTTCTATTGGACAGAAGAAAGAATGAGACTTAGTACAATAAGCAAATTTCCAAGGTACCACATCTATCTAGATGGCTGAGGAGTAGGGAATTAAGGAAGATTTTTTTCCAATTTGTATTTTTCCCAGTGGTCTCATTGTATTGGACAAATGTTGAATATATTTAGAACTGCAGATTACCACACCATATAATTTATATCTTCTAAGAATTTCTAAAACTAAATGTTATGTTGTAACAGTATACAGAAATCACATAACAAGGTGATCAAAATTTTCTCGTTTCTAGTGCATAGCACAGGCATCAGACAGTACTTAAGATACAAGATAAAGATTTTAATAAAGAAGCAAAAATAAGTTTTACTCAGTGTGGCTTTTTGAACTGAATCTTTTAAGAGACGCCAAAAGCGAGAATCGTGGCATTCATTTTGGTCTGAGACATAATGAGGGCAGGATATTCTGTTTTGCACTGAGCAATGAAAATGGCATTCAGAGTTGTTTCAAATATGAATACATGTTATAATATATTCCAAAAAGCCCACCAGCATAAAATGACCTATCAATTGACATAAATTCTATAACATTCCACAGTCTTTCAGGTTACTATACCCTGCAGCTACAACACTCAGGAGAAATGAGCTTCAGCCCTTAAGATTAGCAAATAGCTAGTGAAAAAGCAGCAGGAGCCATCTGCTGAGACACACATGCTCAAATGACAGGGCCGGAGGAGTAAGTGCCAGGGAGAGGCAGCACAGCCCATCTCCCGCTGAGAGGCACATGTTCGTCCATTGCTTTCAGAACATTTGATCAGTGTGGACCTATTAAGCACTATTTAAATCTGTCTTTACCAGGATCCACCTGAGCCCAAAGACTTCCATATTCGAATATGCTTTCATCACCCTAAAGGGTGATTTGCAAATTGCTGAGCAGAAGAATCAACAGTAGTTTAATATTATTCGTGGGGTATATCTCTTCCTCCTCTTCTTCTTCCTCTTCCTCTTCCTCTTCCTCTTCTTCTTCTTCTTGACATTTAAATCTTAGATCAAAGTGAGGTCAGCATCGTCATTAATTGGTACATTTTTCTTTCTTTTTTTTTAGTGGTACCTCAGATTGAACCTAGAGCCTCCATACTGAGGTACATCCACATCCTTTTACATTTTTTTTTTTTTTTTTTTTTACATTTGTGAATGGGTCTTGATGAATTGCTGAGTTGCCCTGGCTGAAGTTGAAATTGTGATCCTTCTCCCTCAGCCTCCCAGAGTGCCCAGATCACAGGCATGTGTCACCATAGTTAGTTAATATTCAAACTGGAATCATTGCAGAAGAAAACAGGAAATATATCACTTTGTTATCATTCTACTTTATAAGCTCTAAAGACAAAAGATGAAGGGAGGGGTCAGGAAGGTGAGGGGAAGTGGACACAAATGAATTAAAATATGTTATATACACATACTGAAACCCTATGAAGAATGCAATCATTATGTACTACACACATATATTAAAAATTTTTTGAAAAAAGTGCATAATATAAAATACATAGCATACCTAAAAAGCTTTTAATAACTGCATTTCCACTAAATGGTAAATGTGGCAGAATTCTAGGTGTTATTTGATGTCCAAGGTTCCATTCTTTCATCATGAAGGTAAATAAGCACTGGCAAAGACCACCTTAGAAAAGACTATATTTTCTAGCCCTTTTGTACCTTGCTAGAGGCAAGTTTTCCCATGGGTACCAGTCAGATATGAACACAGGTGTTTACATGATATTTTTTAGTTTACCTTTAATGAATTGGCCATGTACTCACCTCGTTGAGATATAGATGAACTTGAACCCGAGCGGGAAGCTAAATGTTGACAATAGCATAACTGCAGCATGGCCTTGGACTGTCTACTTCTAACATGCAGCACGAGAGAGAAATAAACTAATTTCTTTTGTCACTGTACTTTGGGACCTCTTATTATAACAACTTAGCCTGATACAGTGAGTCACATGGAAACACATTCATGAAAGAAATTAAATGTAGGGCTTTCCTATAATGTCATACCAACAATAGCAGGAGCAGGAAGAAAATAGTGATAACATAACTCTTCATTCTAGCTTTATATTTTAGGGTTCAATGTGGATTTGTTTTTCAGTACCTTAGCGTTACTGTCAAGAAACGTCAGCCTGTGTAGCTCTGAATACCATTTGAATTCTCTGTACTTGAATATCTATAACTATTACATGACTTGTTGACTTCTGCCCAACATTGGTCTGAGGATAGAGCCTCTGAATTTTGTGTTAGACAGGCTTTGACAGCCCCACTTTACCTAGAAGAAAGTTAGATTTCTAATCAGTATTGCCTGGGCTAGGACTCTGGTCTTTCCTATTGTATCACCTCCACATCGCTAGAGAGCTTTACTTTCTTTCAACACGGGTGTCTAGGTCACTAGGGTCCATGGACATAGTCTCAGGAACAAGTGAATGTTTCATAAGTGTTCAACAATTTCTCAAGATTTAGAGGTTGTTTCATTGAGTAAGTCTAATGTTTAAAGAAATTATATTTTCTTATATTGTTACCTGATAGATGTTATGCTGTGCATACAACTAAATGAACAAGTATATATTGCCTTAAATACATCATGCTTAGAAACTATGACAGTCAGCTAGTACATTGAATTTGTTTTTCCTGTGGATATTTTATAATGTTTTTGGAAAGGGATATGATTGTCACTTCAATATATTTTACTCTTACTGTCTCATAGGTAAATAATTTGGATTTAACTACAGGCAAATAAATAGGGTGAATAAATTAACTAATTTAGCTTCTTCTTCATTAGATTTTATTTTCATTTTGGTTTTGCTACTTTATTTTGAAGTAGATAAGCCATCATTGATTCATTTAAAGATTCTTTAATTAAATACTCTATCTGAAGCATATGGAGTTAAATTTTAAGCTATGGGGCAGAGGATGGAAAGATTACTGCGACAAAATTTATTTCGATTATATTGAATTTTAATAGTGCATTTAACTCAGTATAATTTGTTTCTTAGATTACCAGATAATGGTTTTGAGGATGAAGCAATATTTTATTCTCTTTTGAATCCCATCATTTGCATATTTCTTGCTAAGTGGAAGAATGAATAGGTGAAAGAATGGACCAAAAATGAAATGCTATTAAAATCCTCCTGCATTATGTTGTGTGCTGCCTCAAAAACTATCTCTGTAAAGGAGCATTCTCTTCTTCCCTTTCCCACCATTCTTCTGGGAATTTTTGGGATGGAGAGTCTGTTGTGCTTCTTACAGAATAGTCTTACAAAATAGTCAAAATAGTCTACCTTAGCCTCATTATGTCCCAAAATCAGAGATCTCTCTTCTCTCTGATTAGAGCATAAAAATCCCTGTCTCCCATGCACTGATGTATATACTGCATCCTCCTGCCTTCTGATAATACTAATATAAAAATTACATAGTGAAAATTCATTATGAAGCATGAAATCTCATAAGATTGCTTTGTTTTACTTATTCAAAAAGAATGGCCAAAAGAAAACAAACACACAAATAATAGAACCATTTCCTAAGAAAATATTTCAGACAATTTGAAGTAACTTTAAGATACAGGAATGCTTCTATAGACAAATTGATGTGGTTTTTTTTTCTTTTTTTCCCCCATTATGTCTTTCTTTTTAACTTCAGCTGAGAACCTATCAAATATGCCAGAATTCCTGTTTTCACTAAACATTGCAAAAACACACTTAATTGAAATATATTTTAATCAGAATTTAAGATAGAAGATGGTTTTAAATCTCTGGAAATAGAACAAAAGTTATTTGAAGACATTTGAGGGAGTCAACTAAAACATGTTTCCTTACACTGGATGGAAACTAGAGACAGTGATGATGTCTGCAGGCCAGAAGCTGTTCTCACGGCCCCCTTCTAAATGAGGAGAAATCATTCAGTACACTCAAAAGGGAAGTGTAATCTAATATGATGAATCATTAAATTTTAAAAATCATTGCAGTAAAAGACCCATTGCTATTAATCTCCCTCACAATAATCCCCTTGGCTTTGAACTCACTTACCCCGTCCTTCTTGCCACTTTCTGAAGCAGTTCTGAAGTCCTCTTTCTTAAGTGTTGTTAGTTGTGCTCTAATGACTGCCTTGATGTCCTGAATCAGTTCAAAACATCTATGTTTCATGGTCATTTTGAATTTGGAGAAGAGTCAGAGGCAGTAAGGTGACAGAGACAGTGAATAAGATGGATGAGGACACACAGTAATGTTTTTATTTGACAGAAATCACCATACCAGAAGGGATGTGTAACACAAAACATTGTTATGATGGAAGATAGAAATGTTTGCTCCATTCTCAGGCTGTTCCCTACAAACATCTTTTCTTAAGTGCTCTAAAATGTCCTATAACATACACAATTCATTGTTGAATTCCTGGGTACAAACAGCTCACACAGCTCCAACAAGGTGAAAAAACATAAGCTCTAACATCAAGGTTATGAACCGAGTAATTTCTCTTGAGAACTCTGACACTTGATCTCAGGATTATAACCATAGAGTCAGATTTCATTTCCCATGAGGTTACATCTTTAAAAACTTGGATCTGAAGAGGTGTGATCACTCAGCTTCAGTGAAATATGTTGTTCTTCATCCGTGATTCATGGTACACATAACAACACACATCCTCTCAACCATACCTTCCAAACAGCTGATTGCACAAAACAAGTTGAAATTTGTCAGGCACATACTTGTGGCTTCTTTTATTGAAGATCCCTGCCTTTCTGTGTCATGGCCTCAGCAACAGGATTCAGTGTATATTTGATCACGCCTCCTATATAAAACCCCAAGCAATTTCTCTTGGCATAAAGATGTGCCAGGTAAGCAAAGGGGGTTATGAGTATTTGGAGCACTAACCAGTACCATATTCTGGATAAGATACCTGTAACATTGTAAAGCTACATCAATCTATGTAAATTTGAAGTGGTGGTTTAAGGATTATGAGCTAAAATTTATTCCAAATTACTGAAGTGACAAAGCTGACTTGAAAGCTTTTTGTTCTCTAAGTTTAAAGAAAAGTTTTCTACTTAGAACACAGACAGTATAATAATCACAAAACACTTTAAAATTCATTGAAATATATTCAGAATTTTATGTTTATTTTTAAGTGTCCATTGCTTGCATTTTTGCAATTTTGCCTTTTGTTGCAAAGGTTCTTAAAACTATTAAATGAATGCCTCAATTAATAGTTATTTGAGAGTAAAACTACATGCATAAAGAAGACCATAGGTGTTCAGCCTGGGTAATAAGTTTTCAAAAGAACACACACATTTGACGGATAAATTCTGAACTTTAATAATACATTCTGAGATGTGAACCCCCAAACATAAATAATTTAACAAGCAAGATAAAGGAGAGAAAGCAAAAAAACAGAGAGGTAGACCCTGTGGAGATGGGAAGGGGATCTGGGAAATGAAGGGAAGAGGGGGTGGGAGTGGGGAGTGAAAGCAATGAAGATGTGATTCGTATGTGTTCCAGTTCCCCAAGATGAGTGTAATTATCATGCACTGCAAATATATACTAATAAAAATACATCTGTCTCAGGATGAATACATTCATGCCATGCTAGAATGATTGATATTACTCTACCATTTACTCTCTTTTAGCTCTCTCGTTTGAATCAAATCAAGCAGGATGATCTAGCCTGACAACATCCCATCTCATTCTTCCTTTCTAGTCATAACTGAGCACATTACAAGCATTCTTCCCAAGAGGAATTAGAAAGTTTCCCATGAGAGCTGACCTTTTAAATTCATAGCCAAAATAACAAGCAAATGTTACAAAGTATTAAATAAACAAAAAATTCCCTGAATATCTGAATTTTCTGACTTATGTCTTAATTTGTCATTGAACATTTGGCAGTCATTATTATGACAAAATGTGATAATGGTTCTTCATAGAAGAACACATGTTTGTGAGAGCTAGGTAATGGTATTATCAGCATGGTCTTCAATTACATTGATAAATGACCCAATGCAAGTGAGTCCCAAGGCACGTCAGCAAAGCCATGCATATAGTGAAGACTCATGAGTCATGCAAAAGCAAGATGTTCTCTTTTCTCTATCAGTTTTATTTGCATTTATATTCCATGCCTTTTAGTACACATATGAAAGCATAAATTCTCAAACTCATTTTTGTGTTTTCCCAGAGAAATTGTTTTGATGAACTCCACTTTATCAGGTTGCTTTGGTCTTGGGTTCTGCTTACATTTTACAGATTGCCTACTCACATAGCCAGATGAACATGGATATGTCAGGTCAGGTGATTTGGTTCTCACAGAAAGTTTTACAAGGTAGGAAGACACTTTATATGCTTCAACAATACTTACCCAAAAAAGCTTGCAATCTAAGTAAAATGTAACCCTCTCTTACCAGCCACCAACCATGCACTCCAGTTTTTAAGTAGCTTTTTAGCAGAGGATTTCTTTTCTGTTCAATGAATGGTTGAGTGTTGTTCCGTCTGTGGACCACAGCTCCTGATTACCTGTGTCAGATGTGTCTTCTCAGAAACACAGAACAGTGGTACTTCTGCGCTTCTGTTTTGACATATCCTATTAAGGACTACAGAAAATCAACAGAAGAAGTTTGTATTGAAGGAGAATAACATGGAGAGGAAGATATGCTTCCAATAAGGTGGAAAATTTAAGAAAGAAATGGTAGAATTTAAATGTGATGGATCATATTTTGAATAGGGGCAATGGTGTGGGTATAGGACAATACTTTCACTAGTTTCACTGTTAATAATGTACTAAAATGTCAATTTTAAGTTACTGGGTGGTAGATTCTGATTATTCATATCCATCAGAAAGTGAGAGTTTCAAGTAAAATAAAGATTTCATTCTTATATCATTTGAGATCTAAATGTACTGAAAAATTACGTGTATCTTTTGATATCTTCATCATTGCACTAAGTTACACTGCTACAATTTTGAAAGTAAGTTTTCATTTTTGTTTCAGCTATGCTCAAGATTTTATTCTGTAAGTTATTTAATTTCAATTGTATTAACATTGAAAACCTATTCTGATTTTCTTTCTTTTTCTTGTTTCTCTTCCTTCTCCCTCCTCCTTATATCTCTTTCCCTTTCCTTTCTTTTTCTTCTCTCTACTTCTTTCTTCCTGTTTATAAAGTTAAAATGAAATAACAAAGGTGATTATTTTTAGTACTTATACACATAGTACATGTCACTATGAAACTGAGATAATTTGACTATTTGAATAATTCTTCATAGGTGTTTCTAACTGAACACAAAAGAATCATGATGATATGCTGCAATTTAATTTGAATTGTTGGCATAACCTTCTATAATTAAATATACACTATATAAATACACACACAACTTTGCAATGGTCTTGCCGTGGCCTTATTAAATTTTTTAAAAATTTCTCTAAGCCTTAGGATAAATATTACCTTATTTGTGGATTTTTAAAAGCCCTTAAGAATTTTGTGCCTGCCTACATTTTGACAACATTTTCAGTGACTCCCCTATACACCCAGAACTAGAATCTTGCTACAGTTGCCCCTTGGCATCCAGGGGTGGTGGATTTCAGGAGCCCTCATGGCAGATATTTTCCATCATGATTGGTTGAATCCTTGGATGGTGAACCTCTATAACTTTGCTTAAGAAGGACCAGTTGTATTCAATTTTCAAGTTATCAAGTCAGGTCCTTCCAGGACACCACACCATTTTATACACTGTTATTCTCTCTTAGCCACCTTTCTTTCTGGAAGAATTCTACTGATATTTAAGATATGTAAAAGAGAAACTTTTTTCCTCACCTGAGAAGAATAATTGTCCTTTTTTTCTCCTAGAAGTTCCTGAATTTTGCCTGAATTCCACTGTAATCTCTACACAGCTTATGTGTCATAAGCACTTGGAGGGCACACATGTGTCTTGCTCGTCTCTTTATTCTTAGGGTTTGAGTGTTACAATGTCATGCATGTGGAAAGGCATTAACATACTGCATGATTTTAAGTGACTAAAATGATAGATAATGACAATAGCTACAATAGCAAATTTTTATAGCACTTACTATATATCAGGAACTGCTTAAAATACTTTAGATATTTGATTCAATATTCATAATCCACACAACAGCCATGTGCTGTATTTCCTTTCTTTAGCTTGTGAGAAAGCTGCTTGCAGAGATGCTACATAATTTTCCTAAGATCACACTGCTTTAAGGACAAATCTAATATTTGAATGCAGAGATATTGATTCTGGAATACAGATTTTGGAGCCTCCATGAATTCACTTCCTGGCTTAAGAAACTGAAGTATCTCCCATCCTTTCTAGGATGAATTTTATTTTATTATCAGAGCTAAAAATCTCCCTTCATTTTATATCTTCTGCATTTATTTTCAGATACTTGTCTTTCAGTTCCCCAAAGCTGCTCTCATACTGAAATATTTGTTACTCTGACAAATTCACTGTTTTATCATAAAACTACGTGTGTAATTTTTTCTGGTTGGAAGTCTACTCACACCCACCCCTTCATTTATCTCCTTGAGAAAAGCAATAACATTTACTGAGAATGCTTAACCATTGCTTTTTCTTTGAAGATCTCCTGGATGTTTCTTCCTTGGGATTTACATTCCTTAGTACCAAATTATTACAAAGAAATGCTGATTGGACAGAGTTAAATTTTAAGAACCACTGTTCATCATTGTTACATGAATAAACGGAAACATTAGAATTAGAACTCAGAGAGACAAAGCTGGTACTAAGATATAACAAACCAAAAGAACAAAATAAAGATTTGCTCTTTTGCAAAACTTCAAGTTCCAGTTGATTTCCTTTGTTGCCTTTTAGCTTAATTTATTATCAGTACAAAGTTTTATAACAGGTTTGGTGAAGTAGCAATAAAGATCAAGTTATCAACATATGGTTTCCTATCTAGGCAGTTGGTAAGATTAATGTATCTGCCTATAGTTTATGCATTGCTGACACCAGCCTCCCAGAAATGAAACGTCATGAGCGGCAGTGTGTGCTTTATTACTTAATTTGTGGCCTATATTTGGGTGGGACAGAGAATCAATGTCTTTCTATAAGTTTCCATATTTTGTTTTATGAGTCCCATTCCTGAACATTCTTGTCATTGATGAATTCTTCATGTTCAACAGCTGGAAATCTGATCAGGAAAGCTAGGCACAAGGGATTAGAAAACTACTGGCAATGCAAGGATATCTAAAAGGAATATGCAGATGTATTCTGGAATCTACATAGAGAGGAAAGCAAGACTCTCAGTTTCAATGACAGGGAGAAGATCAAATGAAATCAATCAAACAAACAAAAAATAGAGAATAAACAGGGCAAACCAATTTGTATTTAAAAAAAGACACAATTTAAGTTTTAAATCTGGAGAAGTAAGCTATCTTCAGCCAAATAAACCTATTCCTCTTCAGTTTTTGTTTGCTTTGCTTTGTTCTATTTTTTTCTCCTACAACTGACTTATTGGTATCTTATAATTATAGCATTTCTATGTAACAGAAAACATCACTAGATTACAGTAAGGGTAAGAAATACGCTGATGATTAGTGAATATGAACTATTCCTAGGCCATTTAAGAGTCAGGGTATAAACTGCTCGAGTTGCCTCTTGGTTTCTATGGGACCCAAGGTGCAGTATCTCAGGAGGCAAACGTTTATTGCCTACTAATGCTGTTCATTGAGCACACATTACTCTCTGCTTAGAGGACAGTAGGTGTGTAAGGATGTGCATTGGTGGAGCTCAATTGTCCTCTTGATGGGCTTGGGAGCTGGCTGGGGATCGGAGCAGTGCACATCAGGGCGTGTCTGGGGAGGTCTCTGGAGGCATAGCTTAGGGGAATGTGCTCTTCCAACACCTCTCTTCCTCTGCCTTTTGCTTCCCGTCTTCTCCTCTAAGTTGCAGGCATTAGGTACTTTGTCCCAGCAACAAGAAAGAGCGGTCAGAAGAGTATGCATTCTGTAGTTATAACTAAGATTACACTTCTGAAGACTATCTAGTTCTCAGAATTTCAGCAAGATACTAAATTTAATTTTTCCACTTATAAAATGTAAATTCAAAGTGATTTATTTTGAAGCTTGACACAAAATAAATCGAATATCTAACTTATAATAAGCATATCAGTCTATAAATACTCAAATAAACAAAAAGAAGAGTCTTAAAGTCTTTAGCTATTTTATTTACAAACCAAGATAAATTGATGGTACATTATTGTATCTTTAAGTCAATAATTCAAACTAGACCCCAGGATCAATCAAATAAACCTCCAGTCATAAAAACCAGCCTCAAGGAGTCTTGAAGTGGTTCTCCAAATAGGTGAAGAGGTCCTGAGTCGCGCAGAAGACGCCGAATCACCCCACTGCAGACAGGCAGCCATCTGGTTCCACAATACAAAGATGCAGAGGACACCAGACCACCAGACCAAGGTACTGAGTCCCAATGCTCCCGGCCCAGAGGTAGGGGATTCTGAGCCACCATCCCACTGCTCCTGGTCCAGAGGAAGGGGCTTCCCAGCCACCATCCCTCCCGCTGCTCCCAGCCCACAGGAAAGGGCTTTTGGGTCACCATTCCTACCGCTGCCGCCGGCCCCTGTCCAACCTCTCCCAGCTCAGAGGAGGTAATCTGTGCAGGCGCTAACAGGCCCCTGCCCCAGTCGAAATGAGAAAACAGGTAAATAAGTCTCAAAACCAGACTTCCAGATCACCTACAGCAACCCCAAAGGGAAATGAGATGGAACACTCTGATACTCAACCACCTGGACCCACTGAACTGGCAGCAAAAGGGGATCTGGAAAAAATGAAATCAGAAATAATTTCTCACATAACAGGAGAAATTGTGCCCCAGTGCAAGACATGATTAATAAATCTAGAGAGGAGCTCAGGAACATGATGGAATCCCAACATAAGAAACAAATGGAATCCATAAAACAGATGCAAATAGATTTCCAGGACATGCAAAACTCCACTGAAAGTCTTCACAGCAGAATGAGCCAATGTGAGGACAGAATTTCAGATACAGAAGATAAGATTGCAATCAGTGACCAGGAAAAGAAAAATTGCTTCAAAATTATAAGGGAACATGAGAAATCAATCCAGCAGCTGCTAGATGATGCAAAGAAGACTAATAGAAGACTGATTGGGCTCAATGAAGAAACAGGAGAGAGTGCAGATGACATAAAAAATCTCTTCACAGAAATAATGGCAGAAAATTTCCCAAGCTGGGTAAAAGAGCTTGACATACAGATAAGTGAGATATATAGGACTCCAAATAGCCTTGATCAAAAAAATCTACACATAGGCATATAATTGTTAAGATTCCAGAAACGCAACAGAAGAACAAAGTTCTCCAAGCAGTCAGAGAAAAGAAACAAATCATATACAAAGGAAAGCCCACCAGAATCACAGGAGACTTCTCAACACAAACCATCAAGGCAAGAAAAGCTTGAAGTGACATATTCCAAGCTCTAAAACAAAACAGCCTTCAACCCAGACTGATGTACCCTGAAAAACTATCTTTCAAAATGGATGGAGAAATAAGATACTTTCATGACAAAGAGCACCTTAGAAACTTCGTGAATACCAAACCAGCACTCCAAAGAATTTTACACAATATCCTAGGAACAGACATTGAGGATCACAACCCCAGGAAGCACAGCAGAATGAACCCATCTGGCATGATAAGAAATTAAATGTAAAGGGGGAGAATCCAACAAAAAGAAAAAGTCATGGCAATGACAAGTCAATACATTTCAGTTATAACCATCATTGTTAATGGTCTCAATTCACCAATCAAAAGAAATAGACTGGCAGAATGGGTCAAGAAGCAAAATCCAACAATATGCTGCATACAAGAAACACAATTCAAAAGGAAACTCATAGACTGAAAGTTAAAGGGTGGAAAACAATACTCCATGCGACAGGAACCCCCAAAAAAGCAGGAGTAGCTATCCTCTTTGCAGATCAAGTAGATTTCAAACCAACACTGATTAAGAGAGATGAAGAAGAACACTACATCCTTGTAAAGGGAACAATCCAAGAGGAAGAGATGACAATCATAAATATCTATGCACCAAACACTAGTGCACCCAACTATATAAAACAAATACTAACGGACATGAAAAGTCATATATGCACTAATACAATTGTAGTGGGGGACCTCAATACCCCACTGTCACAAATAGATAGATCAACTAGACTAAAAATAAGTAATGAAATACTAGAACTCAATCAAACTCTTGAACAAATGAACTTAGCAGATGTTTACAGAGTCTTCCACCCCACAATATCAGAATACACATTCTTCTCAGCTGCACATGGGTCATTCTCCAAAATAGACCACATACTCACACATAGAACATGTTTAAGTAAATGCAAAGGAATTCAATTTATCCCCTGTATATTACCAGACCATAGTGAGATGAAATTGGAGATGCATAGCAAAAGAAACTGGAAAAATTTCATAGACTCATGGAAATTGAACAAGACACTTCTAAATAACCAATGGGACACAGAGGAAATTAAAGAAGAAATCAGACAGTTCCTTCAATTAAATGACAATGACAATACAACATATCAGAAACTATGGGGCACAATGAAAGCAGTCTTAAGAGGGAAATTCATAGAAGTGAATACGTATATTAGGAAAACAGAATGAGCCCAATTAAAAAACCTGATGCTGAAACTCAAGATTCTAGAAAAAGAAGAACAGGGCAACCCCAAAGCTCATACAAGGGAGGAAATTATAAAGATCAGAGGAGACATCAATGCAATGGAGACTAAGAGAGTGATACAAAAAATCAATGAAGCCAAGAGTTGGTTGTTCGAAAGAATCAACAAAATTGACAAACCTTTAGCCAACCTTGTCAGAAAAAGGAAAGAAAAGGCCCAAATCCATGCAATTAGGAATGAAAAGGGTGAAATTACAACAGACCTAGCAGAAACCCAGAGGATCACAAATACCTACTTTCAGAACCTATACGCCAATAAGATGGAAAACACAGAAGAAATGGACAGATTCCTAGATACATATGAATTACCAAAGTTGAACGAAGAAGACCTAAAAATTCTGAACAACCCAATATCAACCAATGAAATTGAAAATGTAATTAAAAACATCAACTAAGAAAAGCCTGGGCCCTGATGGCTTCACTGCTGAATTCTACAAGACATTTAGAGAGGAACTGCTACCACTACTGTTTAAACACTTCAGTGAAATTGAAAGGGAAGTAATACTCCCAAATTAATTCCTGGAAGCAAGCATCACCTTGATCCCCAAAGGAGAGAAAGACCCAACTGAAAAAGAGAACTATAGACCAATCTCACTGATGAACATAGATGCAAAAATCCTTAATAAGATAATAGCAAACAATGCAGAAGATCATCAAGAAGATCATACACCCTGATCAAGTGGGATTCATCCCAGGGATGCAGGGATGGTTCAATATACGAAAATCAATCAATGTAATACACTATATCAACAAAGCCAAGGACAAAAACCATATGATTATCGCCATAGATGCAGGAAAAGCATTTGACACAATCCAACATGCATTTATGATAAAAACCCTACAAAAAATTGAAATAGATGGTCTCTACCTCAATCTCATAAAAGCCATCTATGAAAATCCAACAGCCAATATCATACTAAATGGTCAAAAACTGAAATCCTGTGATAAAAACAACATGGTACTGGCAAAGAACCACACCTGAGGACCAATGGAACAGATTAGAAGACACAGAAACAACGCCAGACACACTCAGCCATCTCACCTTCGATAAAGGAGCCAAACACCCTCACTGGAGGAAAGATAGCCTCTTTCATAAATGGTGCTGGAAAAATTGAGCTTCAACTTGCCAAAGATTAAAACTAGACCTGTATCTCTCACCATGCACTAAACTAAAATCAAAATGGATTAAAGATCTAAATATTAAAATAGAAACTCTGAACCAGTTGGAACAGAGGTTAGGTAGAACCCTTGAAGACATCGGTGTAGGATAAGATTTTATGAACAAAACCTCAGTTGCCCGTGAACTAGCACAAACAATCAACAAGTAGGATCTCTCTTTATTAAAAGGCTTCTGCACAGCAAGAGAAACCACCAGCAGTGTGAAGAGAAAACCAACAATGTGGGAAAAAATCTTCACCTGCTCTTCCTCAGGCAAAGGTCTACTATCTCGAATCTATAAAGAACTTACAAAGATCAGACCTCCCAAATTTAAAGACCCAATCCAAAAGTGGGCATCTGAAATGAACAGACATTTCTCAGACAAAGAAGTAGAAATAGCAAATAAATACATGAAAAAATGTTCAACATCACTGGTCATTTGAGAGATGCAAATGAAAACAACGCTGAGATTCCTCTTCACTCCAGAAAGAATGGCTGCTATCATGAAATCAACCAATAACAAATGCTGGTGGGGCTGTGGGGAAAGAAGAACCCTGCTCCACTGCTGATGGGAGTGTAGACTGGTGTAACCACTGTGGAAATCAGTATGGAGATACCCCAAAGAACTAGGTCTGGAAGTCCCATTTGACCCTGCTCTTCCACTGCTGGGGATCTTCCGCAAAGAATTAAAAGAATCATACCACAGCGATATATGTGCACCCATGTTCCTAGCAGCACAGTTTGTAATAGCTGAAACTTGAAAACAGACCAAATGCCCATCAACTGGAGACTGGATAAAGAAAATGTGTTTTTTTTTAATAAAATGGAGTACTACTCAGCCATAAAAAATGAAAACTTAGAGACATTTATAGCTAAGTGGATGAACATTGAGGCAATACTCTTAAGTGAAATAAATAGGACACACATGTATAAATGCCGAATAATTTCTCTGTGGTGAGAAACTGAAAGTGTAAATAAGGACTAAATGTATAATAGGTAATGTGAAATAGGAAGAAAAAGGGCAAAGGGGAAGGAAGTGGGAGGGCTAGGGGAAAGGATAGAAGGGAATGGGATTAATATGAGAAAATGGAAAAATAGGAACAAAATCTTTGTAAATAGGGAGGACTGGAGGGGTTGAAGGGAGGGCTGGGCAAGGGTGAAAAATAAGAACCAAGAGAGACTATGTAAAGGTGCAAATTTCCAATGATGGATGTCATTATATTGTATACCTAAAATGTACCATTGATTAGAATGAATAATCGATAATGTAAAATAGGAAGAAAAGGTCCAAAGGGGTAGGGGAGGGGCCGGGGAAAGGAAAGAAGGGGAAGGAAAAATGATGAGAAATGGAAAAAATGGAAATAAAGTCTTTGTAAATAGGGAAGGGTGGAGGGGGTGAACGGAGGGCTAGGAATGGGGAAAAAAATAAGAACCAAGATGCATTATGTAAAGGTACAATTCCCAATGAGAAATGTAATTGTGTTGTATACCTACAATGTACCAATAAAAAATTTAATTTAAAAAAACCACAAAAAAACCAAGCAAATAAAATAATTCAAACTATACATTTCTTGAAACACAAAGTTGTTTAAAACATTAATTTCCAATATAAACAGAAGAAATAATTCCTGAACAAAAGAAAAAAATGAAAAACAACAGTATTCCAGAGGAAATTATCCTTCTTGGAGTGAATACTAAATAGGCAAATAGTCAGAGAATTTAAGAATTTTGCATCACTGAAGTGAAGGAAAAATACCTTAAATACTAATGTCATAATCTATTTTATTTTACTTTTATGGACTGTGGCAGGTATCAATAAACTAATTCTAAAATTTGGGCTTTTTCTTCAAACATGTAGCTTGGTGAACTCTTTCCTCCATCCCCAAATTTAGATAGCCCCGTTTCTTATTTATTTGACATCTTTCTCATCAATACATGTTAATTTAATGGGGTTATAGAATACTGTTGTTTTAATTTGTGCCATCAGGCAGTAATGGCACAGCTAAAGAGGATCTTATAAGCAGTTATGGTTAGTTGAGCAGAGGTCAATATTAGAAGAGATGAGGCTGAGTGTTTGGATTATTAAGACAAAAACAAATGCCCTGGTGTTGATACGGATGCAGCAGACCAAAAAACAAAGCTCTACTTGTGAGGGTCAAAATAAGTAATGCAAACCCTCTGCTGGTACCGGCTTTTCTGCAGAGGTGAATGCTCGATTTTAAGATCAGTCTCTTCTAAGAGTACTGATTTGGGACAAGTTTAATATTTGTAGTAATAGTCATATGGATGCAGCTCAAACTGCTATGTACTTTTATCATTAAATAAATTTTTTCACGGTCTTTTAAATGTTATGATTTTTGAAGAAAACACCAAAAGTAGATTCTACCACAGATAAAACTCACCTGCAGATGATTAATGGGATTTGAATTGTCCTGTGTTCACTGTAAAAATCTTATGAAACCAAGAAACAATTTTTGTTCTACTTATTACATGTCCCATTTCAAATAATAAAGAGTAGGGTATATTTCCTGGAGATAATATGATATTAAATGAAGAACAGTAAATTAAGCTTTAAAGCAAAAGAGAGAAAAAAATAATCAAATGCTAGTTTCATTATTACCCTTCCTGCAATATAAAACATAATGAGCAATGTACACAACTGTTACGTTTAAAAGGCCATGATTAACTGTATATCAACCTACATTATACAATTATTTAAAATATTTTATGAATTATTAAAACATAAAGAGATTGATATGGGTAAAGTAAAAAAGAGAAAATCATTTGAAATAAAATGGCTGAGTGTTTTAAAAAGACTTTCCATTTTTGTTAATATCAAAAAAAGGAAGACATAGCAAGGATTTTGTGTCTTTTCCTCAGAGTAGCATTATTTCAGGGAAAATAGGTTTTTACTTGCAGAAGAATGTCAAGAAGCATCCAAATATGTTTAGTTCACAGTCTAAATATGTCAGTGGGAAAAAGAGATAGAAAAAAATTATAGGGGACTCACTAATTTTTGATAACCCAATATATAAAAAATGAAATCTCACTGTACTTTTGAACATGTGATTTCTCAATTAATACTTTGTGCATTTCTAATAGGTTTACTGGCAATTTGATTTCATTTTTTTGTGACTTAAGCTTTTTCCCTTTCCTTTTGAGTAGTGTGACTTTTTTATTAATGCAAATATTTGTTCTGAATACTAATTTCTTATATGTTATGAGTACACATGTTAAACAGTTACTTATAAATGGAGTGGAAAATATGTAAGATATTGTAAAACCTCAAATTTAGGATGATGGCTATTCTTGGAAAGGAAGTAAGTAAATAAATTGGGAGAGGAAGTATTAACTTTTAAATATTGTATTCGTTCAGATTTCTAAAGTAAATATGGAGAAATGATAAGACTTTAATCTCAACAGGAAATGACTCTCCAACCAGGATTTCTGACCTCTTAGGGATAAGGGTCTTTGTAGCTCACTTTGTAGTTGACATGGGTTTTAATCAAGGGTAAAAGGAATTGGAAGTAGCATGTAGAAAGGAGAGAAAATGAAAGCCACTTCCAACTTGGAAGCCAGCAACAACTGCATGAGGTGTAGTTCATCTTCCTGACCTTCCTCTTTTAAAGTCTCCTCAGGATAAGAAAGCAACCCAGACTGTTGAAGAACATCTCAAAGGGCGGTTGAACATGTTAGGAGGTATGTGAGTCCAAGGATCACAACAAGTGGATTGTAGTTGATGCTGTGGTTTTCAGCCAAATCTTCCTTCTGGATTGAGGTATTCATCCCTTGTCTACTTGGGAGACTGGATGCTGAGAGCTCACAGCTGCATAGCATTGCAGAAATTGTTCTCCATTAGTAGAAGCTTCCTCAGCTAAGATTACACCCTTTCTCCAGGATAGGTAGAGGGCAGTGAACTGGACAATGTAGAAATACAGAGACCTGAGTACTTTGCCTTAATTTGAGATTCTCTAAAGGGTCTCCTGAAGTTCAGAGCTCCTCATGTGAAAAGCTGAACTCATTATTTCTACTATTATTCACTTAACCTTACCTTGTACCCATTCTTGCTTCCCTTATTCTCTCAAAATTATCGGTAGTGGAAAGCATTCCTCCATCAATCAAACCCCTTGGCCTCAGACTCTGTTCTTTGGAAGCCCAATGACAGGCTCTGAATTTGGAAAGAGAAAGGTCAAGGGACATTATATTTCTCTTATATTTACATCATCAGCCTAATTCAATAGTAAAAAGGTATGAAATCTGGGTAGAATCTTTTTATGAAGAAGTCAGAATTGTGGAAGGCAGCATGATAGTCTAAAGAATTTCAGAAAAACAGAACACAGAAAGTGTCAGATGCCTTGAGATTGGTCATTGTTCATGACATTTGTGAAGAGAATTGATCCTTCTTCATATATTCAGAGTTTAGAGCAATATACCCATCCCTTTTTTATTTGCTCATTCACTCAACATCAATGAAGCTATTCTTGTATGACAGTTAACTGTGCCAAGCACAGATAATGCAAAGGAGGTGTAATCCCCAAATGCAAAGATCATACAAACTTCTGAAAATATAGACAACAAGCCAAAAGTGACAAACAGTATAATAGATGCTGTAATTGCCATGTATGAAGAATGCCATGTTAGTGGACGGGGGAAAAAATAGATGTGATGAGGATAGAGGGCAGTTAAAGGCTTCGTGGAGCAAATAAAGATTGAGTTGACCTTCAAAGGACAAATAGAAATTATCCGGGCATCTTATAGGAGAAAAGGATTTGAAAAAGCATGATTTGGAAATGACAACTTGTTCTAAGACACTTGAGATAGTAAATTAGATGCAGTCTAGAATAACTAATATGAAGAACATTGTAAAACCAGCCTAGGGGCTATGGCAGTGGCGATACTATGAGTTTAAAGAAAATGGGTTTAAATTCACTCCTACCAGAGTTGGGATGGACACTTTAAAGGAGTTAAAATAGGGGAATCAAATGAGTAGAAGCAAGCTTTGGAAGGTTTACTCTGAAGACAGATCACCATACCTCTATCCTTCATTTAAAGGGGGAAATGTAATCTTAGGGGTGCAGTATAACTACAGTATCTGAAGATTGTGAGCACCCTTTTCTAAGACTTGGGGTCATGATGTGAATTGTTCAGACCTGTCAGCCAGACGTTCACAGATGTGAGCAGGCTGAGGGAACCAACCAGGAAAGGAGAGGCCCCTGCAAGCCTCAGCAGGAAGAACTCCCCACAACCACTGGAATCAAATGGTTACTGAAACTGGTTCTCACTAGTGGAACTGGTTGATGAAAAGAACTTAAATTTTAAATTACATTAAAATTAAATTTCACTGAGAGGGAGGGTGATTGCAAGCAAAAACAAAGTCTAAAAAAATTTCCTGGGGGAGGTGGTTCTGTGGCACAATGGGTAGCACATTGGACTTCCCATCATAAAGTAGGTAAGTAAGTAAGTAAGTAAATAAATAAATAAATACTTCCAGGAATGAAGGTAAGTGACAACAATCATGAACAATAAAAGTTAATGATGCTGTCCTTCAGAAGCCTCCTGGTGGTCAAATCTAAGAGGAAAGGGAAGCCAGGCTTGCATGGAACCAAAGTGATGCCAGCCTGGAAGTCAGTCCAGATATCAGGACACCTCAGTGGATGGTTTCTACAGAAGTCAATGTAGGCCAACGAGTAAAGGACAAAGTTGCCGAGCGTGGGGATGGAAATGGAGGTTGCTCAGGGTAAGATTCTGAGACCTCCATAAGAGAAAGTCCCCTTTCTCTTTCTCTCACTCTTGCTGACCCTGTCCCTGCTCTTTCAACCAGTAAAGCTGAGGCAAATGACTCCAAGAATGAACTTGTCAATCCCTCCTTTCATATTATTCATCTTCTCCTCAAGTTTTTGAGCACATTAATCGCAGCTATTTTACAGCCTTTGTCAGTTAATTAGTCATATACCATATAAAGATGTTTAGGTCTCCATTTATGATGGTGGTCCCATAATTATATTACCCTATGAAGTCATAACCATCTTACCTTTGTGCAAATATACTCCATAATGGTCACACAAGGTGCACATCTCATAATGTGCATCTCAGAATTTGTTCATGTGGTGCAGTGGAATGTAGCAGGTGACTTTCACATTACATGAGAACTGTTTCCAGCTAGTGATTGTATTCTTTGTATTATATGAGACTTTGTGATTACAAGAATGTCAGAGGGTTCAGATGGAATTGTCCTCTACATGAGAGGGTATCATCCTTTCATGGTTAGGCAGATAGGAGGGGGGAGACTCCAGTCCAATCAGATTGTGTTGGTAGGAGGCTGCCAGGGAGATTTGGTGAAACTTCATCTGCTATTTATTTTTCCATTTATAGAGAAAAATCACTTTAGATTATTTGTCTCCTGAACCTTAAAATGACACCAGGAGGGTTATTTGCAACTTCAAAGGGTTTCACCTTTATCTGTAGCCCCTTGTCCTAGGAAGCTTGAAAATTCAAAGAACATTTTGTGGATATCTCCAAGCACATGCTGAAGCTCACCTTTGAGTGAGCTTTTGTTTCTAGAAGTTTTACTCTGCCTTGAGAAGACGTTCAGCTGAGATCTCTAGCCTATAGTACTGCAACAGAATGCACCAAATTTCCCTGAATTGGAGTTTTCTGTCAGATTCAATGCTCCAGTTTTAGATAACAGTATAACTTCCCTGGCTCTGCCCCCTCCCGGGTGATCCTTAGTCTGACCTCAGACTCAGCAAAATAACCACCTCTGATCAGCAAGTCACTCAGAGTGATTCGCCCTTCTCAGTAATTATAATTCACCAAATCAGCATTGCTTTCACAGTTCTTTGATGCCTTTAAAATTTGATTTTATTTTGTAATTCTCTGGCTTTTTTCAAGTTTTTGCAGCAGAAGGATTGGTCTTCCTGACCTACTTGGACACCAATTTTAAATGTCAAATAATTTCTAAATTTTTCTCCCAACATAATAATTTGACTTTCACCATTCACTGATTTTTAAAAATGCATACTGAAGAAAGCTACCATGCATGCATCATTAATGCTTTTAAATACATTTATCTTTTACTCATTTTACTAATTACAAAAGAGTTTAGAAGGATTTGAAGATAATACAACACATGGTTAATATCATACTTTCAGATGGCAGGCATATAGATTCTCAGAACTCTTGCATGGCCAAAATATACAGTATTGACTGACAGCCATGAGATTAGATATTTTATCCAAACATAAAAAATCAATAGCCTGGGCAAAAATTAATCAGATGGTGCCAATTCTAATTCCAGAACTCAAAACCCTGCAATTTCCTCAATTTAATGTGAATTTGAGCAAATTAAATGTTAGTATATATTTTTCATGAAAAATATTTAGGTTTCGGAAACTTTGATTTCTGTTTGTAGAGTGAGGTACGTGGGAGTAGGGCATAGGGTTTGGAGGATCTTTGTCCTGGGTATACTTCAGGCCATTGCAAGGTCAGCCAGAGGACTGGCCATTGTACCTAGGAGGAGCATTCCCAGAAAAAAGGACTCCCGTCATCTGTGCTGGGGTGCTTTTCGTGATCCACAAGTAGCCACGTAGACTTAGAAAAGTAGAATGACACTGAAAATATGAGGAGTAGAGATTTTCCATAATTCTTTCATATCTACTCAAGTTTCTTCAATGGTTTTATGACCTTTGGGAAAGAAAAGCAGCAGCCATAACAATGGAGGCTGAATTTCCTGGTAAGGCAGTTAGACCGGATTATAATTAACAATCCACAATTTTTGCTTACCCAGTTTTGTGATTTCGAACTGATACACGTGAAGATGATCTAAAGTGCAAAGATGGACATTAAATGAATCAAATTATTTGTTAGAGACAAAATGGATGTAAAAGCATCAATATTGGGTAAAATTCTCAGACTCCTATTCCAAACATTGCAATTTTCCAAAGAGCTTGACTACTAAACCACGAATTAACCAAAAAGAACTTAGGTCTTTTTGATATCCTGTGTGCCCACACGGATAATGAAATATTATTGAATTCTGTAAGCACATTAAAAGGAAAAAAATATAGGAATTATTAGAGATTTTTGAAACTGACCCAGCAAAGAACTGAGAAGGAAGTAGTTCAGGGCTGGTTGTGGAGAGAGAGAGAGAGAGAGAGAGAGAGAGAGAAAGAGAGAGAGAGAGAGAGAATATCAGATAGGAGCATTTACTGAACCAAAGACTGTGAAAAACACCATTCACTGCTCTTTTTTTTTTTTTTTTTTTTTTTAATGGTACCAGGGATCGAACTGCAGTCCTTTCACTTTGAGGCAGGAAGTGGAACCATTGAGGTAAATCCCTGGCCCCAGAAACTTCTAAAGAGAGGAAAGGACCTTGTGTCTCCCCGCACCTGGGACTCTTTCTGGCCAGTACTCCATCCCTCTCCCCAAACTTGAACTGTACAGAACTGAAATGGCAATATGGGAAGAGTTAATATTTTTAAAGCAAAAAGAGTGAGAGGAGTTTTCTTATACAAATTATTTGCAAAAATAAGTTCCACTATAAAATATAAGGATTAATGTATTAATCAGAGCTTTGTGAGTGCTCAAATTAAATGGCTTTGTTATGCTAATTCACTTGTAAATGAAGAATGGAATGATTCTCCTATTATTGAATATCATTCTTAGGGGCCTTATTTAGAAAAATAAAGATGTCCTTTATGCGTGCAAATGATAATAAGTCCTGGATCAGAAGTTTGAAAAGTCACCTTATTTTTTTTAAGTTGCTACATAGCTACCGTGCTTTATATTTAGTTTTATTTAGTTTATGAAATTTACAAAAGATAAATCTGCTCAGGAAGAAACAACAGAAGGCAACATTAGAAAATTATTTCCTCACAATCATCCTTTAAAAGGCCAATATATCATAATTAAGACAAATTTCAGGTTATCAAGCTCAGGGTTAAAAATTGCTGACCTGCAGTTATATAGCAAAAGAGGCTACATTTTTTAATCTTCTTATAAAGTTTTATTTTTGTGTTAAAAAATTTGAATTATTATAAGCATTAAAAATTGATTAGTTACATACCAAACTCTTATTTTCTGGGTTGTTGCAGAAAATTAGAAAATGTGACAATATTAGGGCAGAATTCATTTTTGGCAAAACACAAGGAACTAAATAGCTCAGAAAATAAGAGCGCAAGTGCAAAAGAAAAATTCACACTGTGATCTGGGGTAGGTGATATATATGTGGGCTTGGGGGCCTTCTTGAAGATAGATGATCTCAGATTCTTTGCCTAAAATATTCTTTGAACACCTTGAAACTTTTTCATTTTAAGGTCTGGTTGCTGCCCTTTACTTTGCCAACTAGATTAATTTATGGACCTACAGTATCTTTCAAGATTTGGGTAAGATGAGCCTGGAAGAAAAAAAGAAGCCAGTCAAAGGATTATAAGCAAGTCTAGGGTGTACAAGCAAGCCTAGAGGGTAAGATACGGAGTACAGATATGGATGACATTGAGTAACTGATCATGAATTAGAACCATAGTTTCCTTGTCTCCTTTCTACCTATCTATATTTATTCTGTCTTATCTTACCATTATATTATAAATTTAGTTATTAATTATATATGAAAGCACAACATTTTAAAAAAATCTTTAATTTAAAATCAAGGGTCTGTCAAATGTAGCAGAAAATAAATTTAGAAGCCATCTGCAGATAAACATCTGTGTCAAAGTACTTTTGCTCATATTATTACCATGTAGCTGGAGATTGATACAACAATGGATGGTAAAAGTAAAACCCTATTGCAGTTACTTAGAAATTTGATATTAAAACTATAATGTAGTCACACATGTTTCTCTTATGGTGTGAATTAGGGAATACTTCAGGCATGGAGCTTCTGAGAAATACAACATGAAGTACTGAAATATGTTTTGTCTTTTGAGAAATCTTTATTGATTAATTGGTTAAAATGAGTAAACAAGATACAGATTATCTTCTCATAAGGAACAAGAATTGACTTGTTATGGAAATTTAAAGCAATGTGGCAATGTTTTTCAAGACCATGGTACTCAAATCAGTTTATTTCTTTCAAACGTTTCTTTAAGGTAAAACATTACTATGGAATATATTAGGACTGATCAGTTAATGACGTAAACCAAACATGCAGCAAACCATTTTTGCTTTGCCTGAATAATCAGTTCACATGGGAATAGTTTGTAGTACTAACTGGAGTTTAGATAACTTGATCTTCATTCAACTAGAGAAACTAACTTGTTCATGTATTCCAAGAGAAAAATTTATACCTTTTCATCAAACACTGCTCAAACATTTAGAATTTTGAATTAATAAAAACAACGTAATTTTTAATAATATCATCCTGATTATTAGATCAGTTTTACAATGATATGGTCCAAGTCAACAACTCCTGTGTAAGTTGTTTTTCAAATAATTTTGGCTAAAAAATAGAGATAATTCCATTGTATAGAAATTGGTTTCCGGAAAATGTAGGAAAGGGCTTACTGCATTCTAATACTGTGGAACTCCAGACTAAAATCCAATGAACTTATTTTTAGTTTTGACTTTATAAAAAATGAATCTATATTACATAATCAATATTGATAGTTGAGAGCAAAATAAAGAACTAAAAATTAAATTAATTGATATTCAGTGTAATGGGATCCAGAAACTAAGCGTTGACAGCACTAAAATAATATATTTTTACTAGTACCTCTGGAGAAATTAAAATACACTTCCCCAACACACAGTCACTCTCTCATACATATTTGGATAGCACTCATATTTATGAACAGCTGTTTCCCATTATGAAACTATTAGTCCAGATGAAAAATTCAAGGATGAATTCTTCAACCTTGCCATGCAAATAACTGGGAAATAACAATGACATCTTGGTGCAAAAGTTGTTAAGATTTCCAGTTCCTATTGAAAAATGAATTATAAAAGAAAAATAATTAAATATATATTTCATCCTACTTTGAATTTCAGACACGGAATTCCAAGGTATATATTTTTTCATATTAATGTAACATATTTCAGAAGAAGTAAATATAAGATTTCTAATATTTTTGTTTTTGTTTTTAGCATTCACTTTCCTATAGAAGAAACATTATTTGCAGTATATCTGCAGCATGATAAGCATTTGAATTTGTGGCTTGGGTGCACCTTATAAAACCACTTTATGATCATTCCATTTTTGTGCTACCCAATCCAATTTATTCAATTTAATTCATTAATTTCATCACTATTAATATTTTCTTCCCAAACTACTAACTTGTGTTGCCTTGGATGATAAGCCAACCTAAAACTTGGTGTCCTAACAAAACTAATAATTTTTTGTTCATATGCCTACAGGTCTCAGATTATTTTGTCTAGGTTTAAATAAACTTTTTTTTACATATAAAATTAAATATGCAAAAAATGACACAAATGTTGCTAAGCCAGAAAGCAACTATGAACACTGTCTAACAGTGTTTTCTTCAGTTTCCCGGTCACAAGCTCAGCTTAACATGCACTGGAGATAACTATTCTGAGCAAATAATCTGTGAACACCTGCAAAGGCTACTGTTGTCAGTTGGGTGGATGCTCTCATCCCTTGTCCTCAAGTATATGGGTCATTGTATGTCTGAGGTGAATGTGCATGGACAAAAGAAAACTGAGTCGAACTGTCCCTATGCTTCATGTTGAGATGAGGTGGTACTGGGAAGCATTTGTGGGGAACTTTCTTGAGCACTATCCAGTAGGAATTGCAAAAGGTACTTGAAATATTTATATTTGAGCCTACCCTAGTGCTCAGCATTTCAAAACTAAGCTATAATCTCACCAAGGTAAGTGACAATTTGGAAAAATGTATCCAATCACTAGATAGAATACTGATTTTGCCCAAGAGTTCTGGGCCTGGAGAACCACTGAGGATATAGAGAAAAGGAATCTGATGACTTAAAAGCAGTAGGTTTTTTTCCATTGTGTTGTCCAAACTTCTGAAACAGTTGGATGAGTTTTCAGACCAGCTGTTGGGCTCCTCCTCTGTGCTAAGAATAAATCCAAATTGTGCCCTGAAGAAGGCTGCAGCCTCATGGTCAAATGCATCACCCGTGGGCCTGAGTTGAATATGCATCTTCCAAATTCAGACAATCACATACAGTCATCTCAGAGGGCTAGAGTTGTTGAGATGGTCTAACAGATTGAATGGCACTTTTGCTTCCCTGGGGGATTTGAGAGTTGTGCTGACTTCCTCAAAGTAGATGCCAAGCATAGATGTGCCAAGCATAGATGTGGGATCCAGGCCACACTAACTCATGGTGAAGACAACAAGCTCATTTTCTGACACACACTGTGACTTCACATTTAGAGATATATACACACAGACCAATAGCACCTTCAATTTTCAGTTCTCCAAAGTCTTTTACTTCCAAAATAGCATTAAATGTAGCACTAAATGTCATTTGGAAACCATTAAAATCTTTAAAAAAATTCTTGGACTTTCTGCTTGAAGAAAGAAGTATTGAATTTCCTCATATCATGTAGTCTCCAGTAAGATTTGCATAATATTTTATCTCCAAAAGTCTAGTTTGATGAAGGATACAATGAAATATAAATGCAATGACAACTGTTTATAGTTCAATTAGTAAGTATAGTGCTTGGCTACATTTTTCATAAAATATATATTAGGTTTCTCAATGTTGTGCCAGAAGCAAATAGGAATCTTTGAATCATCTCTAACCAACATGCCAGGCTGTTGCATAGAAGACCTCTATGACATAAGACCTCAACATGACACTGGCTCCATGTTTGGAAAATCTCCCCTCAGCAGGCCAATAGCAATGAACAAAGCAACACCAATGGATTTCATTGGTCTCTTCCTCTGACTTACTGGTAATATGTTCCTTTACAGTTCCCCAGGACCAGTTAGAGTCACATCAGTCTTGTGAATGGGCTTTAGATATATGTTGAAACAAATGCATACCCCTGTGATTGAGGTCCTGCTGTGGCACAGACATGGATGCTGTGGTCAGACTCAATGTATCTTATATTTACTTTGCAGTTAAAACATTGTGTGGTGGTTAAAGTGGGGTTTCAAGTTGATTGACTTTAGGACCCACTCTGGAGATTGGTGGATCACTCTTCTAAATGTGTCTGTGTAGGTCATGGGGCATGTCCTTACGGTCTCTGTCTGGTCCCTTGTATCTTCTGCTAGCCACTCTACTCTTGCTTTAGTTGCTGGATGCCATGAACCAAGAAACTTTGCTTTAGCACACCCTTCCACCATGATGTTCTTGCCTTGGAGGAAGATGATCACTGACTGAAACTGTGAGCAAATGAAACTTCTCTTCCTGTAAGTTGTGGTCGTTAGGTATTGTGTCTCAGAGAAAAGAAATTCAATATATTCTGGTTCCTTGGAATATGTAATTTTTGGAGATTCTTTCGCAGCTTACTTTGGGATCTTCAAATATCCTCCCCAAAATGATCAGATTCATTAGAACAGCCAGGAGATTCAGGGATATCAGGAGGGACACTTTGAGTGCTTGAAGGTCATGTTCCTCCAGGCATGTATCAATCCCAAACAGAAAGATTAGAGACAACTAAGGGCCTTGTTATATCATGTACTCAAACACTAGGTGATCAAACATGCAGGCTGATTCATTCAGATCAACGTGGATACCCCAAAGGAAAGTGATTTTTTTAGAAACAGAAATTATGGGCCCAAAGTTTTGCTTGATAATAAATATGACAAAGTGGTTGGAGGACAGCTTTGTAAGTTCCTATTGCAAAGCAATGTCTCACACTCTACAGAACACAGCTCTGGATGTTCTGTCAAAGGAAAAAGGAAACAATTTGGGTACAAATTCTTATAGCCTCAAGACAGCTGGAAAGCCACACAAAGTAAATTGTACATAATCCCATTCTCCATTCTGTTGTATGAAATCGAAGTATATCATCACAAACTAGAAAGGAACCGACCAGAATCATCTGCACCCACAGCTGCTGGGAGTCAGATAAGTTTGACTTGGGTTGCTTGTATTCCTGAATCTGTGGGGCAGCTATAGTTATGTTCTCTGAATTTTTCTCCTGGGACCGGAAGTAGCCACAGTATGCCACTTTCACAACAGCAGAAGCACAAGAGAGCAAGTTCCAGTGTAAAGAACAATTTCCACTGTCCTCATCTATCACATCACTAACATTTCATTGGTGAAAGCAAGTCACATGACTGAGTAAAGAGGTGAAAGGCATTCCAATTCATCCTGCCTAAGAGGACACTAAAAAGTTATATGGCAAAGGGTGCAGATTTAGGGAAAAGGGATAAACTGGAGCCCATTTTGAAATCTACACAACACCTTCTAGATATCCATAAGAGAAAGAGTAAACAAAATGTCAAGGAAAAAAATTTAAAAAACAATGTTTAATAGGACAGATGCAGACGACACTGTCAAGAACTATTCTTTGGTCTTATTAGGTAAGGACCAAAAATATGTATTAAATATATCAAGTAGAAAGCATTACTGGCAAAAATATGGGTATTACTGAGAAAAAAAAGCGTAAGTTATATAAAAGAACAAATTAGGACTTTTGTTTCTTGAAGTAAGTTGGAATAGATATTCTAAAATAGTCTTACGGCAAAACAGCAAGAAATGACATATGCATCATAGTCAAAATCCTTTAAAATGGTTAATTAAATTTGATAAGTATAAAGTAATTGTCTTAACTACTTCCCTCATTGCTGCGACAAAATACACAACACATGCTGTTTAAAGAAGGAGCGTTTTATTTTGGCTTACTTTTCTGTTCAGAGTCAGTAGGCTCCAAAGGAGAAGCAGTATAGGAGAGGGGCATGATGAACAGTAACCAGAGAGTGTGAAGAGAGGAGCTAGGGAGAGATATAAACCCTTCCAAGCCACAGCCCCACTACTGACCCACCTCTTTGGAGCAGATTTCACCCCCTAACAGCAAGTCAGCTAAAAGACCCAAAATTCAATCTAAATTCCCAGTCTATGAGTGCACAAGGCTCTAGGGGGACATCTAGACATAAGAGTAATTCAACATAAGCTCAATATATAATGAGTAGCAGCAATAATATTCATGGATCTTGTTGGGCTTCCCTTGAACATTTTCTGATCTCCTTTTTAGGTGTCTGAAAAATGGCCTTAGGGGTAATCAAAGTATAATATTGGGAATGAAGATCCTGTGTGCTGCCCAATCCTTCAGAGATCTCCAGGCTTAGTACTAGTGTAGGAGAGAACCTTGGCTTTTGATAGAAACTTCTACATCTCTCTGGAGGTGTATGTCATGGACTTTTACAAGAATCACAGAGTAAAGCCATCTAAACACAAATCTGCACGATAAAATTCAGAAAACCTGATAAAACAAGCCATCATGGGCAAGATTAACAAACCAAAGCTATCAAAATATTACTTCTCAGTAATTAAAGTCTCAGTAATATTCGAAATCTCAAATGTAAACTTGTAAAAGCTATTCAGAATGAAACAAAAAGTAATCATGATACAAAGCGTGAAAAACTATGGAAAAATTTCAAGAGAGCCAGTCCTAATGTAAAAGCCAATTCCATCCTCCTCATCTCTTATATGGTAAACATTCTATAGGCCAAAGCAAGTCACATGAATGAGTGCAAACTGAAAGGCAGTACAGTTCAGCCTGCCTGTGTGAGAAAGTGCTACAAAGTTATGTAACAAATGCTATCATACTACTTGATAAAATGACAAAGTAGAAATTCTATCAGTAAACTTTGTTTCTTCTCTTTCTTTCTTTCTTTCTCCTTCCTTCCTTCCTTCCTTCCTTCCTTCCTTTCTTTCTGTAGGTCTTCTATGTGGACAATTCTGGGAATTGAAGTTTAGGCCAAAGCTCCACATTGAGCTACCCTACAACTCCAATCTACTTGTGTTCTTAATAGTTACACTTCCAGGATAGCTTTATTAATTTCAAGAGACTAAAAACAAGTTGGAAATTAAAGTTTGGAACTGACTGAACATTTAACTACAGTATTTCATCTTGGCACAAAGCAATTGTATATAAAAGTTGATATTCTCACAAATCTTAACTCATGCTTTACACAGACTAACTAGAAAAAATATCAACAGTTATTAAAGAAAATAATATTCTTCAGTCTACTCATCACAGAAATGATTTCTTCTTTGTTTCTCATTACAAAAGCTCTCCAGGGAATATTTATTTGTGATTATAATGGGGGAATGGTCAAGAATGCAGGCTGTGGAGCTAGAATAATTGAGATTGAATCCTCACTTTACCATTTGAAAGCTGGATGACTTTAAACAAATCACTTTGCTCTTCTTGGTGTAGTTTATTTATGGAGAGGAAGTAACTATAGTATCAAACTTATATGGTTAATATTAGGATGAATTTAATTCATATATAGAAATTATGTAGAGCTGTTCAGATAAATAGTAAATGCTCCTGAAATATTATCTATATAAAAGTTTCAATCTTTCTATTTTTTACTCTTTTCTACTTTAAAAATAGACTCAGTAAATTCACAAGATCCTTGCTTTATTTCTCTTACCACATGCATGCATGATGTGTCAGGTAATTATAGACTAAATCATTCATTTATCCATATATTTATAGCATTAGCAATCAAACATTTATTAAAGTATCAATTTTCAGGCTTCTTCCCAAACTAAAATGAAATATTCTGTTTAGGGATGAATAAATCCAGGAGGAAATAATTATATCTGATTTTCAATTAAGACTATAGTAAGACTACTTAAATTTGCCTGAGAGAGTTAGGAAAGTTACAGAATAGCTAACTTTTGTGCTGAGATGTGAAGTATGAGTAATATATGTCAGGATGTTAAGGGATTTGGGGAGATCATCCATATAAAGCAAAAGGAATTGTAGCAAAGGAGCCTCCACCCTTAAACAGAAGGCATCTTAGAAAGATCTGAAGCCTATGGAGCAATGAAGGTAACTTTAGCAATAATTAACACGAAATGCAGCTCCATTACTGGCTAAATTAACTCAAGCTTCCACATCAATTCTTAGCAGAAAAAAGCATCATTTCCAAGAAAGAAGGTTATTTACCCCTAGTCATTGCTGAACAGCAAACTTTATCTATCTTTCAGTAAAAACATATGATGAAGAGAAAAATTATCATATGCTAAGAAACCAACCAATCAACACAATGAGACTTAAATATGATACAGAGGTTGAAACTATTTGACAGGAAACTTAAAAATAAAATTAATATGGTAAATGCTAAAATGGACAAAGGAGAAAGCATGCAAAATCAGAAGAGTAGTTTTAGCAGAGAAATAGAAACTATAGGAATTGAAAAAATGCTGAAATAAACGGAGAAATGGGGAAGGGAGGAGAGAGAGAGAGAAAGAAAGAGAGGAGAAGGAGGAGGAGCAGAGAGGGAAACAGACAGGAAGAAAGATTTTGACAAGCTCATCAATAAGTTTAATAGGAACAAGAAAAAAAAGAGTGAACTTGAATAAGAAATCCAAAATTATCCTTGGAGACTTAAATCCTCATTTCTCAGCAATTGATTCATAAAGTAGCAATAAAATCAGCAAGAACATAAAGACTTCAACAAACTATGAACTGGCTTTAAGTGAAATTTATTGAGGTCATCACCCAACAAATGTAGAACACATTTTAAAATGCACATGCAGTTCTTATTGAGATGGATTATATTATCAGTGATTAAACAAAACTTAAAATTTAATGTTCTATGGAAGGGCACTAAAATTTAGTGTTCTATAATAGAAAATAATGCATTACACATCTCAAAATAGGTACATTTGAACCTATTTTGAGATGTATAATACATTATTTGAAAAATTTGAACATGCCATGAAATAATGATTAAGATTTAAGATATTAGATTTGGAATTACCTATGTTGATCACTACCCAACTAATGCATGAATCAAATCATCATCCCTTTCTCCTGGGTAGGAAGAACCAATATAGTAAAAAAGCCCATACTTCCCAAACTACTATATATATTCAATCCAATGCTAATTGAAATTCCAATAATATACTTCACAGAACTAGAGAAAATAATCCAAAAATTCATTTGGAACCAGAAGAGACCTAGAATAACAAAAGCAATTCTAAGCAACAGAGACATGGCAGGGGGTATCACAATCCCCAACTTGAAACTATACTACAAAGCTACTGTGATAAAAACAGCATGGTATTGGCAAAGAAATAGACTTGGGGATCAGTGGAACAGATTAGAAGATGCAGAAGCAACTCCAGACATACTCAGCCATCTCCTCTTTGACAAAGGAGCCAAACACCCTCTCTGTAGGAAACATAGCCTCTCTAATAAATGGTGCTGGAAAAATTGGATTTCAACTTGCCAAAGATTAAAACTAGACCTATATCTCTCACCATGCACTAATATAAAATTGAAATGGACTACAGATCTAAATATTAAAGCAGAAATACTAAACTTGCTGGAATATAAGTTAGGTAGAACTCTTGAAGACATTGGCATAGGAAAAGACTTTATGAGCAAAACCTCAGTAGCAGGGAAACTAGCACAAAGAATCAACAAGTGGGATCTCATCTTATTAAAAAGCTTCTGCACTGCAAAAGAGATCACCAACAGAGCTAAGAGACAACCTACAATGTGGGTAAAAAATTTTAGCAGCTGTACCACAGACAAAGGGCTGCTATCTAGAACATATAAAGAACTGAAAAAAATCAGACCCCCCAAAATCAAAGACCCAATTCAGAAATGGGCTTCTGAAATTAACAGGCATTTCTCAGACAAAGAAGTAAAAGCAGCAAGTAAATATATGAAAAAATGTTCAACATCACTGGTCATTCGAGAGATGCAGATGAAAACAACACTGAGATTCCACCTCACCCCAGAAAGAATGGCTGCTATCATGAAATCAACCAATAACAAATGCTGGCGGGGGTGTGGGGAGAAAGGAACCTTTCTCCATTGCTGGTGGGAGTGGAGGATGGTGCAACCACTGTGGAAATCAGTATGGAGATACCTCAAAGAACTAGGACTAGAGGTCTCATTTGACCCAGCTATTTTCCTGCTGGGTATCTTCCCAAAATAATTAAAAGAATCATACCACAGCAATATATGTGCACCCATGTTTATAGTGGCACAGTTTGTAATAGCTAACGCTTGGAAGCAGCCCAAGTGCCCATCAACTGAAAACTGGATAAAGAACATGTGTTTTTTTTTTATAGAATGGAGTACTACTCAGCCATAAAGAATGAGAAACTAGAGTCATTTATAGCTAAGTGGATTTATATTGAGGCCATACTCTTAAGTGAAATAAATAGGACACACATGTGTAAATACCAAATAGTTTCTCTACTGTGAGAAACCAAAAGTGTAAATAAGGATTAAAATGATTAAAATGAATAATTGGTAATTTTAAATAGAAGAAAAAGTCCGAAGAGGTAGGGGTGAAGGGAGGAGAAGGGAAAAGGAAAGAAGGGAAAGGAAAAATTATGAGAAAAGAAAAAAAAATGGAAATGATGTCTATGTAAATAAGGAAGGGTGGAGGGGGTGAAGGGCACACAGGTAATGGGGAAAAATAATCAAGATACATCATGTACAGGTACAAACACCCAATGATAAATGTAAACATATTGTATACCTAAAATGTACCAGTAAAAGAACTAGAGAATAAAAAAAAATCATCATGTCACACTCAAAAAACTGTGAAAATATTCTCAATCAAAAATAAATAATTACATTATTTAAAACAATATACTTAATAGAAATCACACAAAGAATATAATAAAAATAACAGAAGTGAACAATCAAACAAACAACATCAGAAAGCTGACTGAAAATATCCAAGTATTTTTTAAGCTAAGCAATATATTTCTGGATAACTCATGAGTCAGGGAGCAATTTCAACAGGAATAATAAATGGTTAAACTGAATGAAACTGTAAATAAATTATATCATTTTTTAGTATGTGAAAACAGTGATCACAATTAATCATTTAATATTTATATCATAATTAACATTCATATCATAGCAATTAATATTTATATCATAGAGGGGAAAGGTCTCAAATTAGAATTTTAACATAAAATGATCAAATGGAAGAAAATAAAGAGAAGAAATCAATAACAATGAAAATAAGAGAACAATACACAAAGATAATGTAATTGAAGCTATATTTTTGAAAAAAATCAATTAACCAGATAATCAGTTAGCCATAATAAACTATTAAATAAGAGAGAAGAAAGATTATTCACAGACATAAAAGGAAAGATATCATTATAACCCAACAGATATTAGAAGGACGATACAAGATTACTACTATGAAAAGTTTGGTATCAACTTAGATGTATCCTAACACCTACTCCTATTCATTTAATGACATAACCTACTAAAACATACCCAAGGCACAAATAATAAACTGAATCATTCATTCTACTTTGTAGAAGAAACTTAAGAAAATGTTTTTCACTAAAGAATCTTCCAGCCCAGATTATTTCAGTGATGAATTACAGGTCAACACACAAAAATCAAGAGCCTTCCTATACATGAACAATAGACTCACTGAGAGAGGAACTAGAGAAAAGACTCTTCACAATAACATCCAAAAAAGCGAAATACCTAGGAATAAATCTAACAAAAGAAATAAAAGACCTCTACTCTGAAAACTATAGCACTCTGAAAAAAGAGATCAAAGAGTGTATCAGAAAATGGGAAGATATCCCTTGCTCCTGGTTAGGAAGAACTAATAAAGTGAAAATAGCTATACTTCCAAAACTGCTATACAGATTCAATGCAATCTCAATTGAAATTCCAACAGCATATTTCACAGAACTAGAGAAAACAATCCAAAACCTTCATTTGGAACAAAAAGAAACCCAAAATAGCAGAAGCAATAATAGGCAACTAAAACAAGGCAGAGGGTATCACAATCCACAACTTGAAACTATACTTCCAAGCTACTATGGTAAAAACAGCATGGTACTGGCAAAGAAACAGAAATGGGGATCAGGGGAACAGATTAGAAGATGCAGAAACAACTCTAGACATACTCAGCCACCTCATCTTTGAAAAAGGAGCCAAGCACCCTCTCTGGAGGAAACATAGCCTCTCTAATAAATGGTGCTGGAAAAATTGGATTTCAACTTGCCAAAGATTAAAACTAGACCTGTATCTCTCACCATGCACTAATATAAAAGTGAAATGGACTACAGATCTAAATATTAAAGCAGAAACACTAAACTTGCTGGAAGATAAGTTAGGTAGAACTCTTGAAGACATTGGCATAGGAAAAGACTTTATGAACAAAACCTCAGTAGCACAGGAACTAGCACAAAGAATCAACAAGTGGGATCTCATCTTAATAAAAATCTTCTGCCCAGCAAGAGAAACCACCAACAGAGTGAAGAGACAACCCACAATGTGGGAAAAAAATTTTATCAGCTATTCCTCAGACAAAGGTCTACTATCTAGAGTATATAAAGGAAGGCAATGGAGTTAACATGAGAAAACGAAAAAATGGAAACAAATTCTTTGTAAATAGAGAGGGATGGAGGAGTTGAAGGGAGAGCAGGGGAATGGGAAAAAATAAGAATCAAAATATATTATGTAAAGGTACAAGTCTCTAATGATGGATGTCATTATATTGTATACCTAAAATGTAAAAATAAAATAAATCTTTAAAAAAACTTAAAAAAAAAATCAGACCTCCCAAATTTAAAGAACCAATCCAAAAATGGGCATCTGAAATGAACAGACATTTCTCAGACAAAGAAGTAGAAATAACAAGTAAACATATGAACAAATGTTCAACATCACTGAGCATTCAAGAGATGCAAATGAAAACAAGGTGAGATTCCACCTCACCCCAGAAAGAATGGCTGCTATCAAGAAATCAACCAATAACAAATGCTGGCAGGGTTGTGGGGAGTGAGGAACCCTTCTCCATCATTGGTGGGAGTGCAGACTGGTGCAACTACTGTGGAAATCAGTATGGAGATACCTCAGAAAATTAGGATTAGAGGTCCCATCTGACCCAAATATTCTCCTTCTGGGTATCTTCCCAAAAGAATTAAAAGAATCATCCCACAGTGGTATACATATGTCCATGTTCATAATGGCACAGTAAGTAATAGTTAAAGCTTCAGGACAGCCCATTTGCCCATTAACTGGTGACAGGATAAAGAAGATGTGGGTTTTTTCTGTTTTGTTTTGTTAAAAAATGGAGCACTACTCAGCTATAAATAATGAGAAACTAGAGACATTTATAGCTAAATGGATGCACATTGAGGCTATACTCTTAAGTGAAATAAATAGGATACACATGTGTAAATGCCAAATAGTTTCTCTGGTATGAGATACTGAAAGTGTAAATTAGGATCAAAATGTATAACAGATAATGTGAAATAGGAAGAAAAGGTCCTAGAGAAAGGGGAAGGGGAAGAGGAAGTGGGAGGGAAAGGGGAAAGGAAAGAAGGGAATGGAATAAATATGAGAAAAGGAAAATTTGTAAATAGGGAGGAGTGGAGGGCAGGGGAAGGGGGAAAGAAATAAGAACCAAGATACATAATTTAAAGGTACAAATTCCCAATGATGAATGTCATCATACTGTATACTTAAAATGTACCAATCAACTCAATTAATAAAAAAAAAATCACCCAGGAATTAAGTCATTACATATTAACCAAGCATGTTTCTTTCACTTTTGCATAGCAGGATAATGAAAATATTTTCCTTTCTCTATGTCCTTTTAATCTTATGTATGATAGAAATTTATTGTTGGTACTATGCATTTAACAAGAAACAAAAATGTTGTCCTCTTTTGCATAATAAAACCCCAAACAGTGGCTCAATACAAACAAACAAAAAAGAAATATTAATCTTCCAAATTTTTTAGCATTAGGGAAAACTGTGATTTGATCCCAAAATTAACCCATTGGATTTTTTGACAAGGAGAATATTGAAGACCCGAGCTATTATAGTTTTAATGAAGTCTGAGTCTTTCAATTTTAATTTTCTTCTTCAAAATTTTCTTCCAGTTATAATTTTAGTTGTTTAAAACTGCTTGTGAATCTATAGTAAGAAAGTGAAGTGAACAAACAGATCAATAGACTGAAAAACTAATAATACAGCTATACTGATTTTTTCCCTATACAGTTATTCTTATATCTCCCCAAATTGGCCAATATAATTCACCCAGGAAAAGTTAGATATTTTCCAATAATAATGCTGTAACAACTTGGCATTTTTTTAATCACACAGAAACTCATGCAGCAAAAGCAAAAATAAACAAATAGGTGATAAAGCAGCCCATAATTTGGCAGAAAACATTTGCAAATTACATATCTGATAAAGGGTTTATATTGAAATATATTAAAAATTTACAACAAATCAATAGCAAAAAAGCAAATAGACTATTTAAAAATGTGTGAAGAAATGAACAGTTATTTTTCCAAAGGAGAGAGATAAATGGCCATTGGGTCTGGGAAAAAGTGCTCAGCAACACTAGTCATCAGAGGAATGTAAATCAAAACCACAATAAGATATCATCTTAGGCTATCAGGCCAGCTATATAAACAAAAGACCATAACAAGTGTTGTGATGGAAAGGAGAGAAAGGAATCCTTGTAAATTGTTGATAAGAATATTACTTGGCTTAGCAACCTATTCAAATAATTAAAAACAGAAGTATTATATAATCCAGCAGAGCCATTTCTGGATATATATCCCAATGAGATGAAACTAACAATTTACACATGTATGTGAACTCCCTTATCTATTGTAGCCTTAGTCACAAAAGCCAAAATAAAGAAATAGCCATGACTATTAATGGAGGAATGACAAAGAAATTATAATATATGCAATGTAATAGTATTCAGTCTTTAAAAAATAAAAGAGGTACTACCATTTATTTTTAACATGGATTAGCTTGGAGCACATTTGTGAAACAAACCATAAAAGGAAGAAAAATATTGCATAACTTCGCTGGCATATGGCTTTAAAAAAAGTTGAATGCATAGAAAAAGTTGAAACATAGAACAATGGTTAGTAGAGGGATAAGACGGAGGAAATGGAAAGATCCAGGTCAAAGGATATAGACTTGCAGTAGTGTTAAATGAAATCTAGAGAGCTAAAGTAGAGCATGAAGAGTGCCATTTATAATATATTAAAGAATACTGAAAATGTCCCCTATAAATGTATTCATCATACCAGTATTCAGAATATATAAAGAAGAACTGTATGAGTACATGAGGAATAAAACAAACAGAACTACTGAAAATGAACAAAGTCTTGGAGAAATTGTATAAAAAAGAGATACAAGTAAAGATTCTTGAAATTATTATTCATCAGACAGATTAAAATTAAAACTACACTGAAAAACATTTTTGTCTAAAAATTAAAAAATATAGAAGCCATTAGATGATAGTAGGAAGAAGCGAGTCATATTTTATTGTAGAAGTATACAACCATATAATCACTTTGCAAAATACCTGGCAACTACTGTTAAAGGAAAATATGCAGCTTTCCTGTAACCCAGAATTTAGTCCTGATATTTCTGAGATGAATTTTTAAAGTCCATAAAAAGACATGTAAACCAGGTTTGGTAGCTCATACGTGTAATCCTAGCATTCTGGGATTCTAAGGCAGGAAGGTCACCAGATAGAGACCCGAGTACAACTTAGTGGCTTAGCATCCAACCTCAAAATAAGAAAAGGCCTGAGAATGTAGTTCAGTACAAAGGTCTAGATTCAATGTCCAGTAACAAGGGAAAAATTGTAGTAGTGTTATCCTAGCATTTGAAAGATATATGTATAAATATATATATATATATATATGCAACATATTATGCAATAAAATATTGTACATGAGATTCCTTGCTTTGGGAAATAAGTGAAAGGTGAAAAATGCAACTGTTTTGTAATTTATATCTTTCTTAATATTTATCCTGAGAGAATGAATGTTCATAGCTTCCTTGGTGGCACTTCGAAGTGTACATCTGCAAGCGAGCTTTCACAATAATTATAACACACTTCTGATATTTAGTAGAGAGGTAAATAAGGGAAATGAGATGGCAGTTCTAAGGACCACATAACAAAGTTTTATCTGCATCATGACAAATTTCAAAACTTCTGCTGGATATTAATATAATTATAAAAATTAAAAAATAAAACATCTTTTTAGGATTTTGCTTTGTCTAACACATCACTGCCTTAACACAAATAAAATTTCCTTTGCATGGTTTTGGTATGCAAATTATTTTTTTGAGGAAAGCAATGTTCATGTGATCAACAGAAGAATTTATGTTTTTGCCAAGAAGTGTTTGTTATTTTAGAAAATCATATCACCAATAGCAATGTTAATTCTTGAAATTCTAATGTGATACATCTGTATCAGTTTACATTTGTAGCTGTTGCAAGAATAAATTCTCTACATATAAGTGCTAGCACACTGTTGATTCCTATGTGTTTTCTATATAGTTATGCTCAAGCAGTTTTAAACGGAAATGTGAATTGTTTAATCACATCTTCTATTTATATTATATTTAGGCCTTTCTGTTGATTTTTAAGTATGATATGCTGGTTATTATCTATGCATTTCATATTTTATTTTAGGACACAAATTTCAAATTTAAGATACTTGTAATAAAAGGAAGGTGTGAAGTCTTCTGTAGTCTAAAATTGCTGTGTTAGAAACTTGTGAAAAAAAGAATGTGATGATGACTAAAGGTATATTTTTAAATTAAATTTTAATGTACTGTTCAAATTGGAAAGCTGAGAAGATCTTTAGTTTATTTATAGAGATGGGAAAAGGCAGCTATAGAAAAGATGCAAAGTTATAGAAGTAGTATTAACAGTGGAATTGAATAGGATGGCTAGACATAATTTATCCTTGCACATTTAACAACAACATACCCTAATAGCACCTTTGAGAGTCATCATCCATATTAGGAACTCTTAGCTTATCTTTCTGAGTAATTTTGATCTTTCACATGTTACCATTGATTTCTCATCTGAAATTAAGTTTCCTAAATTAAAGAGACAATATACACAAGGACCACAAACATGCCTGAGCATTTACAAAATTGTGGACACATGATACATGCTCTCTAAGTCAGTGGCCCGTGTAAGTGTGGAGACTGACACAGATGCTGGACGTAGGATAGTGGAGGGACAGAGAAGGTTCTGGAGGGAGCAGAATGCTCAGCCACCTCTGCTACTCATAATGCAGCTGTCCTCTATCAACTTGTTTTTATCTTTGACTTTAAAATTCCAGACAAAGGATCAGAGTGAGATCGCATCAGAACATAACAGATGACTTGACTCTGACCTTTGGGAAAAAAAAAATCAAGCTTTAAGTAACTACTGAGACTTGGGGCATAAATTGCTTTGACAATAGAGGGCAAGTACTTCATGGGCCTGATGAGCTTTAACTTACTGTGTCTTGTGATATTGTCTTCCCATGGCTTGATTCTTCTGTACACCAAGTCTTTAGAGCTACTCACACTTTGATCCTAATGGTAACAACAGGAAACTCTTCTTATCTCTGGTTTTCAAATAAGGAAACTCGAGCAGGAGGTTATGTGACTTGGATAAAATCAGTCAAGAAATCAGCAGGTTGAAAATAAACATTAAGTTTCCTCAGGTCAAAACTCGTATTCCAAAAAGACATGTTACCAAACCATGCAGAAATATAATAATTGAATGAAAATGTCTCTGAATTTATTCTTCTAGATTTGATCACTTGATGCCAGCTTAAATAAAATAACAGTCATTGTAGAAAACTACAAAACTTGAAGAATATTTACTGTATGATATCAAGTAATGTGTGATATTTGGGAGGTACATGCAGTTATGTGCATGTGATGCCTGACATACTTGCTGAAATTGTAAAAATATAAAATCATTTCTGGATTTAACACTATATCCCTTGGTGTTCCTTTAATTATTTAAAATTTTTAGCTTTCAAATAATCTGTGCAATGGATATCTATCTATCTGTCTGTCTATCTATCTGTCTATCTATCTCTCTAGATGCATTTTATACACAACACTTAGAATACCTGTCACAGGAACAGTTAGGAGTTACCCCATATTTAATGTCAGACTTCAAAACACCAGGCAGGTAAGTAGGCTCATGAAAATAGACTGAAGTGCTTTATGATGTGTGTATATTTCTTATTTTACAGAGTCTATCGGGTTGTCATTCCTAAAGTAAAACGTTAGGGCATTAAATTGGGGAAATGCCATTAACATCATTGTCTTTTCCATCAGCAGCATTTGTTTTGTCTTCAGGTTCTTTCCCTCATTTTCCCCAGTTCTTTTTATCCATAGTATTTGTCACAGTCTGAGTGCAATCTCTATGAAGGAAGGAACTTTGCCTTTACTTTTCCCCTTTTTACATCCCTTGCACTTAGAAAAGCAACGTGCACATAATGTGTCATCAATAAATACTGAAAGTAGAATAGGTATATAAGTAATTATGAAGTGAACTAATTTAAGCAAGATTTTTCTGGGTTCAGATATTTGAAGATATGCTGTAGTAGTCATTCGTAAGCATTTACAATTTTATATAAGAAATAAATAATGAAGGCGAGATTATCAAAATTTGTTAGCCAAACTAATTTTGAATCTTGTTGAAAAATAAATCAGTATTTTATTGTACTAAGAGTCAACTTCCATGGAATAGAGAAGGAGAAGGAGTAGAAGAAAATAGAGAAAAAACTCTACCATATGAAATTTTGGAACTAACATATTTAGACCTTTATGCCTATATAGTGTCTAAACAAATAACTCATAGACAAATATATTAATATATGGAGATTATCTATCCAATACAGAAAATAGCATTTACAATCATTCCAGCAAGATTAGAAAAGATATTGCAATACGTTTCTAATAAAGTCTATTACACCAGTTTTTTCCCTGAAATCCCAGATAAGGTTGTCAGTCTTAGAATTGAATTCAAATTTTCTTTTGTATTCTTAGGACAATATTCTATGAAGAAGCACAGAATATGATTGCTAGGTATACAATATATCCTTCCTAAATAAATAAAATAGAGAAAGCCAAAGGAAAGATAAGTTAGGCATTTCCCCCCCAAGTATTATAGAATGAATGAAATAATTGTTTTGTTTTTACTGCTAATGTGTCTACATCATCTTAAATCATATGGTTATAATAATTATAAGCATCAAATACATTTAATATGTTATGCTGAAAGATTTAAATTCAGTCATTCATCTATTCAGCCAATGTATTCTGAGTAACTTTGGATACATCCAATGCCTCTGCTTGGAATCCCTTAGCAGATAAGATATATTTGGATATAAACAATAGTAGAGGTTGATAACAATTAGGAAGACACAGATGCTATGGATATTCAATACTGTCTTTGGGAGTCAGGATATTTTACAATGTATATGTAAAATGCCCTCCACCTCTCAAGGCTTATATGTGACATCACATTTCCCTTTCATGCCAAATCCACTGTAGGGGGACTTTGTTTAGGGGGACTTTGTTTTGGGGAACTTTGCTTCACAGTGTCACTCAGATATGGGGTCTGAGAAATGTTAGACCCCCATGGCTCCTCTGAAGCATGCAAACACAGAGACTGCAGAATGGTTCAAGGTCTTCATTATTGCTCTAGTCTGCAGGTGCTGCACGTCATGTGTCTCATATTCCTCTGACTGGAATTAAACAGAAGTTGGGAAGTAAAGTTGCTCATATACTCATGAAAGAAAAGAAAGTTTGTTAATTTCCAACATAGTAGTCTTTCCCGATTAAAAGATATCAGAGGTGAGAGCTGAAAATTGGGTTATTATATCTAATAAATTATGGTCAGCAAACTATAGTTTGCTCTGTTCCTTTCCAAGAAGTCATAAAGATTTCAACATAGAATTAGAAAGGTAGACTGGTATGATCTCAATGCTGTGTGTCTCCAAAAGTCACACGTTGAGGTTCAATCATCAATGTAATGGAATCAGAAGGTTGAAGTTTTTAGGTCATGAGAGTAAAGCCCTTAGGAATGAGATTTATTTACTTATAAAAGAGACACTAATTTCAGAAATCTGTCTTACTCCTTCCATCATATGAGGACACTTCTAGAAGATATTGTCTATGAATCTGAGAGTGAGTTTGTACTAGCTAGTTTTCCCATTGCTGTTACAAAATATTGATGCCCACAATTTAGAGGAGGAAAGGTTTGTTTTAACTCACAGTTTCAGAGATTTCGTTTATGGTCAGCAAGCTGCAAAGCAGAAAAATCATGGTGAAAGGAGCAAAACTGTTCATTTCATGCAAGGGAGGAAGCAGAGCAGAAGGAAGAATGCAAGAGAGCAAGGGGTCAAGGATGAGATATAGTCCCAAAGTCACATACCCATGACCTACTGTCAGAGCCTCATGTGAACTATCAGTGGCTGGATTTGGAGTGTGTGATGCTGGGATCAAGGATGTGTGATCACTAAATTAGTCCACTGATTGGTTTGTCATAGTTCTGGGTAGGAGTAAGAGTGATCCACTGTTGGTGTGAGTGCTATCTGTGCTACAGGTTGGTAGCCTTGATGAAATATAAGGGACAGAAAGAAGCTGCTATTGCCACTTGTCATTAGTCTCTTGTCATTTGCTTGCTACTTGCTGCCATCTGCCTGCCCTGCTTTACGTGAATTGTTTCTCCTCTGCAATGCCTGTCTGCCATGCCACCCTGTCTTGGAGCAGCCAACTATGGGCTGAAACCTCTATGAACTGTGAGCTAAATCAATTTTTCCTCCCTTAACTTTGGGAGTCTGGTATTTTGTCTCAGCAACAAGAAAAACAACAAAGACACCCACTCAGACATTTTCAGAGTGTTATGTAGTAATCTCTCAGGTAAGCTGACAATCAACATCAACCATCAGAGTTCTCAGCAGATGTCAAACTAGCAACCATATATTTCTTGGATTTCCACCTCCAGAATCATGAAAAACAAATTTCCGTGGTTTACTTTGGAGTATTAACTGACTTAGCTTACAAAAGAAAGCTAGGACTAAGGCAGGACAGGAAAACTAAGGAGCAAACTGGTTTTCATGGCACACTCCCAGAGAGCTTCAAGGATTTTGACTTTGACAGCAAATCCTGCTATATGAATAGAGGATTGTGACTATGAATGAATTCAGGATGGAGGGAAAATATCAAAACAATAAAATGATTTGCCTACTGGAAGAAATGAAAAAAGTATGAAACAAAGGCAAATTAATTCTTACATGCATAAGGCACCAATTTCATGGGGAAAAATGCATAGAGAACAAAGCCTTTGGTAGGGGTGTTGCTCAGTGATAGTACAGTGCTAGTACAAGTGCTTAGCATGTGTGAGTCTCTGGGTTCAATCCCAAATAAATAATAAATAAATAAATAAATAATCTGGAATACTGAATAGTTTCTCTGGTGTGAGAAACTGAACGTGTAAATGAGGATCAAAATGTATAATAGATAATGTGAAATAGGGAAAAAAAGTCCAAAGGTGAAGGAAAGGGGAAAGTGGGAGGTGTAGGGGAAAGGAAAGAAGGGAAAGAAAAAAATATGAAAAAAGGAAAAAATGGAAACAAAGTTTTTATATATAGGGAGGGATGAGGAGGTTGAAGGGAGGGCAAGGGAATGGGGAAAAATAAGAACCAAGATACATCATGTACAGGTACAAATTCCCAATGATGAATGTCATCATATCGTATACCTAAAATGTACCAATAAAATTAATGAATAATAATATAAAAAAACATGAGCAATGCTTGATAAGATTTCTGAATTTGGTTCAAATGGCCCAACAACAAATATGAGTTACTCTCTTCCTTCAAACCACAGAAACAAGGACAAAATATTTGAAACTATGTACCAACAAAGATAAGATAGTGCACACCAAGCAACAAGGGACACGGGGATGAGGAACTCAGGTAGAGCCTGGGAGACAGGGTGACTAGAAGAAAGGAACCGAGGGTCTGGATGGAGCAATCCAGACAGACGTGAGGACAGGGTTCTGAGGCGGCGACAGAAGTGCAGAGGAAGACCTTGGGAATCTGCAAAGGGCTCCTCAGGTCTTCAGCTGAGGGCAGATTCGTGTGTCTGCACGAGGCAGTGTGAAGCCAGGAAAGAATCCCCCGAAGAGACCTGATGTGACAGTGCCTATGCTCACACAACTGGGCACAGTGCCCGTTCCCATCATCTGGGAAATCTCCAGATTTGTAGTGAATGCAACAGAGTACACACAACTATTTTGCTTTTCTTATGAGGAAAAATTAGTCCTAGACTGAGTTTGCTCCAGTTCTAATTAGCAACCTTTGAAAATAAGAACAAAAGGATTAAATCATTTTTAAAGTAACCGAACAAGTGGCTTGAGGGTGTAACCTATTTGTAAAATGTTATATAGTATGGATGAGGCCCTGCGTTTGATCCCCACTACTACTCCCCCAAAGAGAAAAATAACTAACCCTCATCACAGAACAAAAACTGAGAATATAGTCTTTTATAGCAATCAAAGCATAGCAAGCACTCAGCAATACTGAGAATGCATTAAAAATAGGCATGAAAAGAGAGGGAAAAAAAAATTCTTATTGTGTTAAAAAAAAGGATTCAAAATGGACTCAGAACTGACTTAGACTTTAGAATTAACAAAGACATTAAAATATGTGTTAACTGTATCCATGTATTTGTAAAGTTAAGAACAGGCAGGGAAGATATAAAAAATATGCAAATCAAATTTTTAAAATGAAAACTAAAATATCTAAGATGAAATTGTATATTCAGGGAGATGAACAGATTATACATTACAGAAGCAGAGATTAGTAAACTTGAAGATATAACAAGGGAAACTAGGCAGAATGTAGCACAGAGAAAAAAGGAAATGTAACAAAATGAACAAAGCATTAGGAAGATGTAGGGCAACTTACAGTAGACCAAAGCACATCTAATTGGAATTTCTGAAATGAGAAAGAGAAAGGGAGAACATAAGATATTTAAAGAAATAATAGATGAACATTTTCTGTTTGGTAAAAAGTAGAAACAGTTCTAAACCACAGACAAAGGAACAAAACAAAACAAAAACTAGACTAGGTATCATAAAGATCAGAGTTCCTGAAACCAATGAGAATGAAAAGACCTGCCATACATAAAGAAATAAATATAATGTTGGCAGCAGATTTTGTTTTGCCAAAAGCAATGCAAGAAAGATGCTCAGTGGTTCCGCCGCCTGGCTTGCAAGCGCAGGCACCTGAGTTTGATCCCCGGTACCAAAAAAAAAAAAAAAAAAAGATGATATTAGAAGAGCATCTTTAGAATAACAATAGGCAATAAATCCTGTCATCATAAAGTTTTCAAGGATGAAAAGAATTAATTATATATCAGCAGTTGGTATTGAGAAAAGAGCGTTTCTAACTGTAACATCTGAAGTTAGAAAGTAATGGAACATTGTCTTCTATATTCAGATAGAAACTGATTTCTCCCTTGAATACTTTACCCAAATTACCAGTAACTTTCAGCAGTAAACATATTTGGAGCCCAGTAGGTTTCCCGACAATATTTACCTTTCGTATTTCCATAGTTAGGAACTGAGCAGTGCTTTTACTGTAGTATAAACTGGAAAAAAGGAGGAGAAAGTATACCCAGGAAACAGATGCTTTCACACAGAAGAAAGATGAGAAGTCCAGGGCACTATAGAACAAAGTCCTGGAGAATGCATGTAACAAGTTTAGAGAGTTGCTAATCCAGGTCCATCCAAAAAATACTGATTATTTTCCATGTTCATAAATTTACATTGAATATTTGAGCATTAAATTAAGAGAAAACAAAGCAAATAAATCAGCTATTATATCTAGTGAAAAAAATGACAGTAGTTATACTAATTATACAATTATAATATTATCTTGTTTAGTTATAAAATTTTAAAGTCATAATATGAACATTTACTAATTTCACAAAATTCTTCTATCATTATACTAAGAAGATGTAAGTGATTATATATTTGCATTTAATACTTTTGTGCATAGTATCAAAATGAATGGCAAAATTCATGCTAAGCATTTGTTCTTAATTTTTCTTAACATCAAATAACAAATGAAAACAAAACACCAAATAAGTTGAAAAAAGACCGTAAAAGAAATAAAAATATATTATATTTAAGTTTCTGTGACAGTATTTTTTCTATTAGCAGAAAGTTCCTTCATTTTCACTTTTCTCTGGTCCCATCAGTAATGATGCTTACCTGTGAATTGAGTGAGTGTCATAGGTGGGGAAAGGCAATAAGTTTGTTTTCCATACAATTTCATTAGATTATTAAAATGAGAAATATATACATATTGCTTTGCTGGAAATAAAAATCTATATTAAAATAATAATAGCAATGTGTACAATTAGACAGTGGAAGGCAGAGCTTGTTTAACAGAGTGGTCATGTATTAAAATGCAGCGAGTTGATGGATACAATTAATTTTATAACCAAAATAGCTTGAATAGGACAGAACATAAAGTTGGGATGTGACTAGTGACTAGACAAGGAACAGCCTAGAACAGATGGTGTGTTGTTAAATAGGTCAGATTTTACGCAGAACAGATTTAGTTACACAGGAATGACAGAGATTCTACAGGGAGAGGTACTTTGTATTACTTCTTTGGGTTTTCCTTTTCTTTTTCTGTGCTAGGGATCAAACTCAGGGCTCAGTATGAGCTACATGAGTGCCCTATCACTTGGATACATCTCCAATCCAAAAGGTCCACTTTTTGATTCTAAGCTCCCTCTTGTATTTATAATAATATTGACAGAAATTGAGATGTTTAAATATACTATACAATTAAATCATACATTACTGAATTAGGATTTTCTTTATAGTGATGTGTGACTATCAATGTGATTAGATTTTACCACAATGCTTTCAGGATCCAAAAAAAAAAGCCACATTTGAAGAAATGCATTTTTTCACAGGTGATTATTTTTATTTTCTTCACCTAGCACCTTACTAGAGCTACTTTATAAAGAAATGATGAGGAAAAACTTTTGGATCTTTGTCATGTATCATTCTATCAAAGATTTCATGTTCACTTACAGAAAAGGGATTTTATTTCAATTGTGTCAGGGTTTTCCAAATCTTCACAAGAGGTCTGATCCTTGCCTAACAACAGTAGTATCATCTTTGCTTCAGAGAGTGAGGAAGGACTAATCAGAGTGTTGCATAACTCCACTGAGTAAATTGTATGGAGCTAGGTAAAAAATTTTACAAATGATAAATCACTATATAGGCAAAGACATTGCTACATTTCCTTTAAGGAAGCTGAAGATGGTAAAATCATTTATGAGCCTTGAAAGAACAGAAAAAATGCAAATCTCCTCTAATACTCTCACAAAATGTGCCCCAAAACATATTTTAAAAATTAAACTATTGTTGCAGTTTGAAAATATGAAAATTGTATAAGCTGCAAACAGAAAATGGAAGAGATGACTTGGAATCACAAGTTTGTGATTTGTCCTTTAATAACTGGCAAAACTCTGATCAAGTGCATTCTGTTGACAGAGGCTTTCTGTAGCAGATGGAAGCTCTTATCTGGAAGCTATGAAACAGAAAAATTGTTCATAAAGATTGCTTTGAATGTTAGTTTTCCTGTATTATGCAAGGTTAGGGATTTGAAACTCACAAAACTGAATTAGATAAAAGATCCAATGAAATATGCACTCTAGCACGTGGTAGTTTATTACCTTTTTTTACCATCAAATACCACATTTGTAGTAAATATTGCTGCCCATTCAGAAATTACAGCAACTGGTTTGATGTATTTTTCTAATCAAATTATTTTATACCATATGAATTTCATTTGACAGATATAACCAGTTTAATCTGGGTCTTTCCCTTGTGAGTTCACAGTTCTTGAAATCCAAAGATATTTGTTTCAATGCCAACAGGCTGTGAAAAAGATAGAAGACACTTTATATGGTTTTAAAAAAGAAGGGAAGAAAAAAATAGAAGACCTCAGGCGAAACTGTCAAAGGCTTGTTAAAATTCATGCATCTTTAGGAAAATCTAATTATATCAGATTTTAGCCATGTTTTTTTTTAGGGGGAGTTTTTCTTTGCATTCATTAATTTAATTGGCACAGTAGAAGGTTAAAGTGGCCTTTCACCTTTAGATATGGGTTTGTGGTTTTAGCAGCAGCCTTTCAAAAAGTTAAATAATTTAATTGAATTTCAAGGTATGTAAGGTTCTTCAGAAAAGATAATATAAACCATTCATGTAAGAAGATTCTTCTTAGTTTGGCCAAAGGAAGGATTTGGAACAATGTACAGTAGTTCTCTTTTATCCAAGACCCCTAGTGCGTACCTGAATTCAGAGACAGTACCAAATCCTATATGTACTGTGCTTTTCCTATACATATATAAGTATGATAAAATTTAACTTACAGAGTAAGATTAATAATGATAATTGGAATAATTATAACAACACACTGTAATGAAAGTTATGTGAATATGGTGTCTCTCTCAAATATCTTATTGGGCTGTAGTTATCCTTCATCATGTGATGACGTGGAAAGACACGAGGCCCATGTGACACGATGAAATGAGACGAACGGCCGAGGCATTGGGCCTAGTGTTAGGCTATTATGCAAGGACTGCTTGAACATAAGCCAATCCAGGATAGCCCACTTGGTAGCAGAGGAGGATATTACCGGATTAGCATGCAGGTTGTGTATGCAGGGTGGAGAACTTGGCAAGATTCACATCCTGGGTGAGAGAGTGGGCTGGCCCAAGACTTCATCACACTCATCAGAATGGTGAACAATTTACAATTCGTTGTTTATTTCTGGGATTTTCTGTTTAACATTTTCAGACTGTGATTGACAGAGAAAGAGAAGTCACAGATAAAGGGGAAAAACTGTAATGAATATTTTATAATCAACTACTTTATGGCAGAGCATCTGGCTAGCAGTGGCCAGGATAATTTGGGAGAGGAAATCCTATAATGGGATTATTTTCTTCTTTCCTGACCGGTGGATCACTTGTTGGAAAAGTAGGGTGCAGAGATGATGTAAATTGACCTCTCCATTATGCTCCGAGTTTAACATTTAAATGTTCAGAAAAATTCTAATTAAAAAGAACAGTAATACACTATATAAGAGAAGATAAATAGACATGATTATTAGACTTTTATGCATTATTTATAAAGAGGTTTGGGTTCTTTAATCAGCTATTAAAGTTTTTTAAAACCAAAAATAGAACATTCTCGGAGAAGTAAAAGGAAATATTCAAAGCCATCTTAAGCACTCAAAGTTTCAGGGCTCTCTTAGGGCTACCAGGGGGAGAGAGAGAAGGGAGTGTAAGATTGTAGATATGCTTGGGTAATCATGTGTTTTGCTTTTTATCTGGGTTATTCCTAAATTATTACGAAATGTCATGGAGAGTCTATTTCTACCATAATCCATAGATCTTTCCTTCTTTCACTCACAAGGATTTAGTAGTTTGGCCTGCTGATATTTACTTTTCATTGCCCTATATACCTTGTCACCTTCTAGGGAACCAGTAGTTAAACAAGAGACTCAATTCCACAAGTGGATTTGAGTTTAACCAGCTGAAGACTGTCAGTAGTAAATATTGATCAATCCTTTGATCATCAGATCTTGATGAGGAAAATCTAACATTGTATAATCATGCTGGATACATTACATTCAGCATGCCCCATCCTTCACTCCAGGTCTGGCTCCATTTCTTGTGTGTAAATCTTGTCTTTAAAACTTCCATTTCTCTTTAGCTTATGATTAAATCTCTTGTTGAAAGCCATTTATTTCACTTTAGATGATAGATTGCATGTGCAAAGAGATCTACTGTTCCATGTAGTGAGAGCATCTTGTCATCTATAACAAAATGTCACAACTATCCAAAAGACATCATAATATCTGAGGTAAAAACATACCTAAAGTCTGCTGTAAGAAGAGCCATTAAAATACTAATATTTTGTTTTATTCAAAAGCTCATGAAAACATAGCACATGTTCTGTTATATGCATATAGAGACATTTTGTTATGTAGGAAAGTATAGTCTGTTTTACTAATGATAGTCACAATTTGTGTAGGGAGTGGAGCCTCTCATTAAGAATATTCTGAGCAAGGTGGAGGGACTAGCTCAGTGATGGAGGACTTGCCTAGCATGCTTGAAGCCCTGGGTTTGCTCCTCAGCAACTCAAAAAATAAAAATAAAAACATTTTAAAGAAAATACTCATTATATAAGCAATTATTTATATATGTACACATCTTACAAAATGGTAGACTAAAATGTTACAACGTGACCCTTCATGTAGCTATCTGTTATGGTTTGGATCCTAAATGTCTTCCAAAGACTCATGTCCTAATAGCTTGCTTGCCAGCTGTAGCATTATGGGGAGATGGTAGAATATTTAGGGAGGTCTAGGAGATGCAGTTGGGCATTAAGTGTGTGCTCTCTGCTTCCCTGTCACCATGGGGTGAGCAGGTCCTCCATCATGTTGATCCTGAATGTTGTGTATGCCACTACTGGTCCAAGGACAACAGGAACAAGCCAACCATTGACTAAAATCTCAGAAGCCATGAGCCAGAATAAATCTCTCCTCCTTTTAAGATGATTATCTTAGATATTTTTTCATAGTAATGAAACTTGACTAATCCAGCATACACTCTGTTACACTTTTGAAGTCAGTATAGAAAACAAAATAGAAAATATCAGTTAAGATTTAGCAAATAGTAAATAAGACTCTTCTGATTCACCTATGCTTCATAGCTATGCCCAACACATAAGATTAGCTGATCTTCCCAGGCTCCCTGGTGTGTTTGTTTTGAAGTGATTTATGGTAAGTAGATTATATTTTAAAGGCAAAATTATTTGAGAATCTAAAGGAAGAATTGCAGAGGAAAGAACTTAAACTAATCGAGTTTTAGATTTTAAGGACAAAAATCATAAATCAGCAAAAGATAAAGACATCCAATTAAAAAAAATAGATGTTACTGAAGTTAACACAGCAGGATTCACAAGTGCTCTGAAAGATTTTGTATATATTGACTCGTGGATGATAATGATTCTCAATGCTGTGTCAAAATGAGTCTCATGTTTTCAAACTAATTTAGAGTAATTTACAACTTCCATACAATAGTGTATGAGGTCTTTTGACATAAAAAGAGAAAATACAAACTCAGTGAAGGAAGTGGACAGAGCCCAAACCAAGATGAAACATGATAAAACTATGGAAGAAAGAGAATTTCAGTTTGAGAGTCACAGACATGGAGGGCATTTAATAAAATTGCTACGGAGGACTAAAAAGCAAACTGTGTCACAGATCTCTTTCGGTGGAAAATGTTTTAGAATCTCTTAAGTAAAGATTTGTCTTTTGAAAGCCTAAAAACAAAAGTTGGTACAAAAACTTCATGATTTGTGTTCTCAGCAAGAAAATAAAGAGTTGAAAAAGAGCAGAAAATGAATCTGCAGCTCCTTTTAAGGAGTGCAGCTTCTGATTTATTATTTCTTTTTAAGGGTGATTTAAAGCAAGATCCATCTTGAGAGTGGAGTAAATGTGCTAAGTGACTCATCAGAAACAAGGAGCACAGACTGGCCTTGCCAAGCACGCAACAGGGAGGGAGCTGTGTTGTCTGCCAGCCCCTCTGCTTCTCAGAAGTCCCAGGACAAGGATTGCTGTCTTCTCACTGGGTAGCATTTCCTTCTCCTTTCAAGTTTGCTTTTATTCTTTTCCTTTTCTTTAATTCAGCCATGTTTGATGCCATGTGGTTTACTCACTTGAGTATTGATTATATTTCAACTGCTCACTGGTCACAGATTTTAAAATCTGGGTGAAGACACAGTCCCTGTCATTGAAGAAATCGTGCACTGAACCAGCTGCAGATAAAACCAAGAAGACAAACCCCAAAGCTCAAATACCGATGACCCATGATGTTGGATATGCTTTTTCATGCTCATTTCTTATTTTGTGACTATTTGAGACTTTTGCCACTTTGTGTAGAGCATTTAAGATTTTTAGAGTTTTAATGTATTGTGATTATAAGACTTATGACAGCTACTTCTATCAGAAATATTTTTTCTTCTTTTTTTTCTGTTTGCTCTCTTTTTCTTTTAATTGGATAGTCTCAAATTCTCTTATTCTTTTATTTTATTTATTTTTTCATTAGCTTTCTTTTTTGTTCTTTGGATAGTCAAGAATTTTTCATATTTCATGTGATGTCTTTTGTTGACATTTTAGCTATATATCTCTGTGGTTTTTTTGTAGCAGTTTCTGACTAACCAGATTTCATTTCATGAACAATATACGAACTTTACAATAATATATTTGTAATATGAAGACTGTCTTCTGTGTTCCTTTTGTTAAAAAGAGCACCTTAACTTATGGTATAAGTAAATATCAAACAAAAATTACATTTATCATTTTTATTTAGTCAATACTTTTTAAAGAAGTTTAAAAAGAACACATACATGTATCTATAAAATAATTCTTCAATACTCAGGTTAGACAATATAATTACCCTTTCTCATGTTCTTTGACTAATCCTTCAGAATCAGGACTCCAGAAAACAGGGAGTTCTTTAATTTAAAAAATTTTAACTTGTGTTGCATGTCTAATAGAGATAAATTATTTGCTTTGTATCCAGCTGAAAATGTCTCTGCTTTTTAAAATGATTGTATAATTTATATATATAATAAATTTTGTTTTAGTTATGTAATTCTGTATTCCCTCTTTTTTGCTGACCTTTAGTGTGGGAATTGAGTCAATCTAAGGAAAAGCTGATCAAGGTTAGGGCTTTATAGTTGCTTTTGCAGTCTACATATAACATAGCTTTAAAATAAGTGCAGTGCCACCTTCTATTTACGGTGGGATTGAGCTCTTTTATATTTTCTGAAACTTTATTGTTTTAATCTAATATCAAACTTACAAAAAATTTGCAAAGATAATACAAAAAAGTCACATATATCCATTACCCAAATTAATTTATTTATTTGTGACCCTTGGCTTAATTAACTTTCTTTATATCTTCTCTGTGTTTGTATGTTCATAAAAATGTGTGCATAATATATATGGTATATTCATGAATCTATCTTGTACTATTCTTCCCTTTTATATATCAGGGCACATATTCTAAAAAATAAGGATTTTTATTGCATAATAGTGTAATTATTAAAATAAGATAATTTAAAATTTTAAATTGATATACTACTTTATTATCTAATCTGTGGCCCATATTTATATTGTGTCAATTTCCCAATCTTGTTTTTTATAGAGTTTTATATTTCCTGATTCAGAATCTAAATGTTGACTTTAGCTGTCATATATTTCTATTTGCCTTTTAACTGTAATAACTGCACACCTTCTCTTTGTCTTAGATAGCCCTGATGTTTTGAGGAATACTTGGATTCTTTTGTAAAATTTTCCCCAGAGTGAGTTTGTGTGATGCTTCCTCAACATTGGATTTAGGTTGTACATTTTTGATTTGCACATGCAGAAGCCGTATTGGGTCTTTCTCAGTGCATCATATCAGGCAAAATCAAATGTTAGTTCATACAAAGAATTAGTCTTCCATTCAAGACAATTAAAGATTCTCTAAAAGTGCCAAGTAAAAGAGATTGGAAATCCATTCTGAGTTATTTTGCTACAATAATAGCGGAGGTATTAACACCGGAGGTCAGGATGTAGCAAGGGAAAGTGGCCTGTGCAAATACCCCAGATACATTTGGATCCCCAGTATTAATCATGATATGTGTACTTGAGTTGATTATGAAACACCTGGCCTATTAGTAAAGCACAGCTCTGGGCACATCTGTGAGGTGTTTTCAAGATGATTGGCAGGTAGACCAGCAAACTGAGTGGAGAGAGGCCCACTTTGGTAAGTGAGTGCCACCAAATAATAAGCCTCTAGCTTGGATCAAGGGAGATGAGGGTAGTGTCTCACATTTTTGAAGACCTCCACTCTGCTAGAGTCCATCTTTTATTCCCATTGCCTTTGGAAATTGGTCTCCAGTTTCTTCAAGCTTCCAACACAGACTTAGATCAGTGACTCTCCAGGGAGCCTCCAGGCATTTGATCTCAGACTGGTGCTGCATCCTTGTTCCTTCTTGTTTTGCTGCTTCCATTTTCTTAGCTGAGCAGCTGCTGGATCCTCTGGCTCTGCAGCACCCAGACAGCCACTATGGACTCTCCCAACTCTGATCTTATAAGCCTACCTAATAAGTACTCTTGCATAATTATGCATATATGTTGTATTGACCCTGTTTCTCTGGAGAACCCTAACCAATGCCCCTGAGAAGTGGAAATGTTCAGGAAATAGTATGAGCTTCACAAAGTCTGAAACCAAAGGTTTAGTCCTCTTAATTCTTGAACCACCTTTCCAGTTACTGCAGAAAATCTGTAATTTTATATAATATGCTTGATATTCCACAAAAGGCACAAAGTATCCAAATAGGAACATATCTATAATGGAAAAAATGAGTATTAATATATCATAATGAGATTCGGGTATCAGGGTTGTTTGATGTAGTCTTTAAATAAACTTTTACTATTGTATGTAAGAAATAGATATCAAAAAAGGAATTTTATTATAAAAGTAGAGTAAAGAGGTCAAAGATCCTTAACAAAAAAAAATCTATATTTCAACTACTGTGCTATAACAGATGAAAGAAAGGATCTGTAATTCCAATTACAATATAAATGTTCAAATTGGAATATGCTTAGAGAAATAGGGGACATATATAGGGGAAGGAAGTATAAGTGTTATGGAAGACCTGATGCAGAGGACTAATATAGAGGTTATTGGCATCAAAAAGAAAAGACAGATGGAATAGGAACAAAGACTGGTTGAAGAGGTGCTGTCTGGAAAGACGTAAAAAGAATAATTCATAGTAAATTGTGGTAAGTAAAAAATTTTAATCATAATATTTAGGGTAATTTCAATAATGATAAAAGAATTTCCATATAAATATGATAAAATAGAACTTGAAAATAGAATCATAAAATACATGACTAATCCTATAAAAGGCAAGAAGAAATAAAACTGTTGTAATAAATTAAAAATGATAATAGCATTAAAATTATATATAAATAAAACAATAGTACTGAAACCTCAATGGACTAAAAACTACAGTGAAAATTATGTGACCAGAAAAAAATTAACAGTAAGAAAAGCAGGAAGAAGTATAGTTCTGATTACAAAATACATCTTAAAAAACAAACATAGGTAACTGAAATAGAATGGGAAAAGAAAGCTGTATCATAAAAATAATTTAAACAAAAGCTGGAATATTTCAACACTAAATTAATTGTAAAATAGACTTACAGATAAGACATTTTACGTAAGTGAGTAGTATCATTTTATATTAATAAAATAGCCTTACAACAGGGAAGTATAATAATTCTAGTTTGTATGCAATTAATACCATATATTTAAATATATAAAGCATAAATTGAAAAATTAAGGAAAAACTAACAACTTTACTAAATGGGAGAGGTTAGTACATTTCTATCATCTCCTGAATTAGATAAAGCATAAGTATATTAATGATGCCATTCAAAGGTTTCTAATTTTATATGATAAAAATATGTGTAATTTTATATACAGCATTGACCAAATACAGATGGTCATGTGAAAAAAATTTTTTATCAAAATTAATAATGTGCTTTATTTAGTAAGCAAGTCAGAATCTCAAAGATTTAAAATCAGATATTTGTTCTGATTAAAGTAAACAAACGATTGATACATAAGATAAACACTGACAACATTTATAAATTAATCAATGTATGTTTACATAAACTATGAGACAAAAGAGAAATTGGAATGGATTTTCAAAATATGTTAAAGTGAATGACAGTAAAAATAAAAATATGTCAATATGAATAAGATGCAGCAGAAGCAGTCTCTGGGTGAACTGTATTCCACAAATGCACATGTTAGAAAAGAAGAAAGGAAACAAAAAAATTGTAAAGACCCACAAGTCTTTGAAATTAAAAATGTAAAACATGCACAAAATAAAGGCAAACATTGGCTGATTTACATGCTAGTGGAAATTAATGAACTTCTTGAAAATCTCACAAAAAATGAAAGAAATGAAGCAAATATTACCAATAGAAACTAACAAAGGAAGATCACTATAAATCTTAAACATAAAATGCTATAAATTTGACAATTTAGATAAAATGCAACCTTAGAAGAGTTTTTACATACAGATTTATGAAGACATAGAAACTAAAAAAAATACATAAAAAAGTTCTCTTATCTATTAAACACTCTGAATCTGTAATTGAAAAACATTCCCAAAACTAAGTCTCTAGTCTAGATGTTGACCGCAGTGATGAGTTTTCCAAACACTTCTTGGAGTAGAGAAAATAATCTTATACAAACTTATCTAGAAAATTTAAAAAAGGAATTAGTAATTTATTTATGCTTTTATGTAAACTTTCACAAAGTTGCCCAAATTTTATTATCAAATGAACAATTTCATGAACACAAATTAAAATCCTATGCAAACTGATGAAGTGAATTGTTATGAAATAAGATCAGCAGTATATAAAAAGATCAAGTAGACTGAGTTGAGATATATAATAAGAAGGCAGGATTTTTTAATGATTAAAAATTACCAGTAAAATGAATTATACAGAAAAAGTCATATCACTATACCAGTAGATATATGTAGAACAGAAATTTGATGATTTTTGATCATTTGTAATTTAAAATAACCTGCCACTAACAAGTGGCTACTTAGCTAAGTATATACAAACAATAAATAATAATAAATGTATATAATATAAAAAACAATGAATTCAAAGCATATAAAGTAAATTACAAATAATTATAAACATAATGAAAATAATACAGTATATTTAAATTATAAACATGGAAGTAGGAAGACAGGTAGAAGATTTATAAGAACTCTCTGTACTATCTTAATACTTTTCCTATTAGTCTAAAATTGTTCTAACAAAAATTATAATGTATATTATATATAAAGATTTATAATATATATGTATAGATATAAGTTTTACATACTAAAAATATATACATTGAAAAGTTTCTTCTAAAATCAAGGCGTACTTCTTCCAGAGTAAGTATTATAAATCTAGCTTATCCGAGTGTAAGTATATGATGTAAATAAACCTGAAGACTCACTACAATTTTCAAAGGTGTGAACTAGATTTGGTCAATATACATGACATACCATCACAAAAAAGTTGTTTTTCAGGAAATAGTAAGATTAGCTTTTCGTCACAATTTGGACTGTTGCAAATAGAGTAAAATCTTTGATTGGAAGGAAAACCATGTATAACATGCTTAGAAGAGTTGGCTTTTAAAAAAAGAGTTGCAGTAACAGATTTCATTGTTCATCCTTGGGGATTCTATTTATAACATTATTTATATGACAGCTTGATGGTGTTCTTTCATCATAAAGCCTACTTAATTTAAAATTAATTGGGTCATAAAACAAAATACAAACCAAAGGGAAAAGCTTGTTACACTTAGGGGTGAAGTTATATCAACCAGGTGTTGTTAGAGAAAATTTTTGGCTGTAGAAAGCTCAAGCACAATTGGAAACAAGACCTTATGGTGACATGTGTAAAACATAAATGTTACATAGATTGCAGTGAAAATTTAATGAAGACATGTAGAATTGATTCAAAGATTATCAAATTTACATTACTTTGAATACTAAGTAATACCTATGATCTTTAGCTAATGTAGTGCATGTTGCTCTATATTCCTTAATTTTTGATTTTCATTCACTCTAACTTTAAAGATAAATATGGTTACAGCTGTTATTAATATATAACTACTACAAAAACTCAGTTTTTCTGCATAAAAATATAGGACATCTTTTTTATTAACAAATTAAAATAAAATAAAATTGGATCCAGGATGCATTAAAAATGAACACTTCATGGCCTCTTAACATGTGTCTGAAGTTTTCCTTGCCCTGTCCACAAGTGGGAAATTTTTGTGGCAATATTTTGTGACCCTTAGTTCCCTTCATCACAAGTGAGTCATCACTAATCAAGTTTATTAGCTGCCGAGCACATTTTATTTATATCCTGGCACCCATTTCCACATCCTATTTTCAAAAAGACCCTGAATTTTCCAATTTTGATATTTAGATGGGAATCATCTAGTTCCAAAGTTGGACCATTAAGTGTTTAAACCAATCTTGTGCTCGCTTCAGCAGCACATATACTAAACCAATCTAAATATGTTCATGCTCTTATTCACAGTTTTTGGCTCAAAGATGAACATGGTAATCAGATCTAAAGAATAATTGTTTCCTAACCACAGTGATTAATTTAGTGGTGGATACGAAACTTTGCTATATAAAAACAGGATGGCTGTGTGAGATGCATACAGGTACAGGATCTCTCCATTTCCATCCAGATCTTTCTTTACTGCCACCTCTCTCTTCCTTTAATGTTTTCTGCATATGAATGAAAAACTAACTAGCTCCAGAGCTGTTGGCGGCCAATTTCTGTGTCACCCTATCACAAAAGAGGTTATTTATGCAGTAACTAAACCCCAAAACCTGAATGCAAGGAAATAAGCTACTTTTTTAGTAATATTATAAAATCATGGATAAATATTGCAGAATTATAGCACCTCTACAATCCACATTACCGGTAACCTTTCCAGTTGTGGAAGGTGTTAAGGTCCTTTATTATTTAAACCATCATAATATGATTGATACTGTTTATACCACTAACAATCTAGGTTTCTAGGACTGTATCAATTTGTGGGTCACATTGAACTATTGTTACTGGACGGTGGGCTGTCCGGTGGTCTTTTCCAAACTCTTGTCCTGTTCAAAGAATTGGATGGAACAACCAGTGAACATAAATGTTTAATATTTGTTTAAATGTAAAAGAAAGTAAGGGTAATAGAAGAAGAAAAAGAAGTGCTCTGAAGAAAAGAAAGCAAAAATACACCCTACACTCATAGCAGGCCACTGCAAAAGCAAGAAGGGAGTGGCCAGAAGGCCAATGGCCACTACTTTTACACCTTTCCTCTGACATCACTTCCGATGCAGTTCTAAGCATGTTTGCTGGCCATGATGGACAGGTGGCCATGATTGGCAGGTAAGGCACAATCGCCCTGCTGGTTTTCCATGCCCTAATAATGTGTCTCACTGTCACTCTTATACATCATACTGTATTATTCTCTTAATTTCTGCAGGCTCAACCAGAGCGGGCTCTCTCTCTGTCTCAACTTCTACATGGGAACACTACTTAGGTGGGGTCTAACTGGTGAAAAGAGAGATTCAGTTGTTTCTCTTTCTATATATATATTATTTTTCTAGAAAATTTGTATGTAATGGAAGGAGTGTGCTAAATCAAAATCTATCCCATGCATACAACTCTACACAAATTGCTTCACAAAGGATGACTTTTAAATGTTTTTAATTGAAAAACAGAAGTTGTTTATATTTCAGGGTACAAATTGATGGTTTGCTGCATATGGTGGAATAGTTGAATTAATCTGTCATTTCCATCATTTTCCATTTTTTTTGGTGAGAAAATTTAAAGGCTGTTCTCTTAGGAAATTTTCCAATAGACGTTATTTTTACCTATAGTCCCCATACTAAACCACAGATCTTCAGAACTCTTATTTCCTGTCTCACTGAAACTTTTTAGTATTTAGATATAAGCCCAGTACTCTATGGGACTGCTTAATCCCATGGTAGAGTTTTATTTTTAATATTTTGAGAAATCCCCATACTGTTTTCCATAATGGCTACATTAATGTGCATTACTACCAACTGTGTACAAGATTTCCTTTTTCTCTACATTCTTACCCATATTCATCATCTTTTATCCTCTGCTAAAAGACATTCATATAGGTGTGGGGTGTTATTTCATGAACATATATCAGTTTAGGCAGAGAGTAGACGACTCCTATTTCCACTTCAAATCTAACCCATAGTCTTAGGTCCAGTTTTATCAGACCCTCCTCTACACTGAGATTTATAGTTACCCTCCTGTTCCACCATTAATATGTTCCATGATTCTCATTTGTATAATTTAAAGCAAAGAGGAAGGAGGATAATTTCCCATCTTATTCCTACACAACAAGCTTATTGCTTTTGCAGGTGTTTTGCATGACAAGTTCGAATAGTTAAAACCCAGAAAAAGCTGTGATGTATTACCTGCAGTTTTGAAATATAGATGTTATGGAACAAATATAGCTGACTAAACAGATTTGTGGTTTCAATAACTACAATGCATCTCTTTCTCCAGGCTGAATGATCGAGAATGGATGAACAATTAACAAATTGCTTCACACTAGTAATAATTTACCTTAATGAGGGTCATCTGCTAGGCAGACACCATGCTCCAGACTACAACACACTCCTGTGCTCACAATGATTCCACATATGTACAAAAAAACTTGGGGAATAGCAATAGGGGTTTGTCAGAGCTGGATTTTCAGAAGAATCCTGGAG